>NC_072737.1:157879598-158179598 GCF_026930045.1 Uloborus diversus | reverse complement strand
AGAGCAGTCTAGCAAAGTAAATATTATGAAAATGGAAGCTGCTCTTGTAATGTGTGCATTAATAAAGAGGTCAGGAAGAGGAGATGTTGCCACAAATTGAAACGTTATGAAAGAAAAGGCGAAGCAACCGTATTTAAAAATGTACTAGATAGGAATAACGATTTGATCATGGAGCATAAATCATTACCATCTTCATTTTTTAATTCTTAAATAGTGTTACTGTATCTTACTGCACAGTACTGTTATACTGCATCGTTTTAGTATTACTACATACTGCGCGTACCGTGTTGTTTTAACCTCCGTGTGTCTTTCCCTCCTATTGGTCATTTTATTTTGTACATCTTAAAGTATTTCATGTTGAATAAAACAATTTTTTATTTTTTAAATACAGTAAATGTTCAGTTCTGTATGCAAAAAAATGCAGTATATAGTTGAGGAATGCTTTAGAGCAGTTTAAGGGGTGTTTATAAGTGTCTAAAAGAATTTGGCATGCTTTGAAAAATTTGTATGGATATATATATTTCTCCACAACGCGAAATTTCGACTTACGCGAGGAGTCTTGGAATGCATCCCTCGCGTAAGTTGGGACTCGACTGTACATAAAAATAGTTACTTACAACAGAAAAGAAATCAATCGCTATTAATGATGCAAAAAAGATGGAGCATTACGAAATATAGATGAAACAAGTATGAGAAATACGCAAAATGACATTTCTTAACCAAAATAAATAATCGCTAGATATTTAAGAAATGCTTGAAACGACGAGGGAGGGTTAGGGGAGGTCACCCTCTGATTTTGTAGTGACTCACACTTCGCGGTCTTAACCTCGGCCTCATTTTTTTAGTACAGAACCGCTACCACCAACGCCTCGGAAAAGTTTCTGGATCTACTTTAGCACTTCTGGAGAAAAAATTCAAAACTCTCCTTGATTTCCGAATTATGTCACCATTCAAAACGTCTTTAATCAATTTCTTACATTAATGCTCTGAATTCTTTCTAAACAATAGATAAAGTTTGAAAAAAAAATCTCTAATTTTATGAATGGTGTTAGTTTTAAGCAACTCAGAAGTACAACTAGAGTTTGATTTCAGAAATTGAGGGAGTGGGAGGAGGGGCACGCAAGTGTTCTCGGAAATTCAAAATATAGTCGTAAAAATAGAGTTCAAAATAATCATAAACATTGAGCAGAAAAATCCTTTCAAAACCCTCACTCGAGTTTGTTTTGACGTGCAGTGGCAGGTTTAAAATATAGCAAATGCTGCAATTGCGCGAGACGCCCCATAATCTTAGGGGCACCGTAGGAGTTACAAAAATGCTTATGATAAATGTTTTACAACTTCTGTGATAGAGAAATAGGGCCCCAAAATGTATTTCGACCGGCCTCAAACTTGTAACTCCGCCGAAGCGATACAGAAAGACTGCATTACTGTGATTCATATTACAAGTATCGAAAAATATAAAATTACCGTCGGTTCAACGGGAATCTAATAAAATGACACAAAAAATGGTATCGCCATCTCAAATTTGTTTCCATGGTCTCAAATTTTTCAATATACGTACGCACACCCCACATGCGAAAATTTATCCGTCTACAAATTACAATTTTTGAGTTATGAATTATAAGAGATACATACGTACATCCTGCTGCAAGAAACAACGTAAAAATTAACTTGTTTGGTACCTGAATGCAGTATTGAGAACTCTTTCAGGGGTGATTAAAATAGAAATTCATACTGAAATTTAAGTAAACAATTTTATATGAGAACAATAACTCCCTTTTCTTAGTATTAAAAAGTAAAACAGCAAAGGTCCTTTTTTTTTCGAAAACATCGGCCTATTCCATCGGCTTTTCGATGTTTTTTAAGGCCGATGGGCCGATGTTTTCTCCAAGTTAACATCGGCCGCCGATGCCGATGCCGATGGCTAAATTGTTGAACCATCGGCGCCGATGCATCGGCCAGGCCGATGCATCGGTCGAGTCCTAAAAAGTAGTCATACCTGCACTTTTGAACAAAACTGAGTTTTTATAACCAAGTTGTTCTCTATTTTGTATTTTAATGTTTTAAAGTGATTTGACCAGGAACTATTTTTTAAAAAAATTCTGAAAACAAAAATGACATTTGAATCAAATATATGGAAGAGCTAAACTTTAAAACACAATATCTCAGCTTCAGCTCAACTGCAGAATCCTCTTTTGTAGTTAGCACGGCAATATACAGGGTGTGACGAAAAAAAAAACCTAGGACATCATCGAATAGAGGTAAAGAAATTTATTTTAATGAGTGTCTTCTTTATTTTTGTTTCTCACTTTATTAGAAAACTATTTACAATATATCTCCTAGTTTATGGATTGTTTTTCGGTTTTCTTACAATTTTAAGCAAAAGACTTGCTATTTTAAAATGTTGTTTAGCCAAGTAAAACGACAATTCGTTTGCTTAATATGCCTCGGGGTACAGTATTTGGGGCGGTATGAAGATTCAAGTGGCTTGGAAATGATAGCCGATGTCCGGAAAGTGTACAAAAACGAACAGTGAACATTTCAGTTACTTGTCAGGTTATTCAAAAGTGAGTTCAATAAAATCCTTCGGCTTCTACGAAAGAAGTTGATCGTAAGATGAGGGAATTCGTGACTGATAAGTGCGATTAAGGGCAAAAACAGGTCAAACAAATGTTTTACGAGTCTCAAAAAGTTAAGGCATTTGTATGATTCCAAAGATGCCAGAAACGCTTGAGACGGGTCACAAGTCCATGCTGGAACACTAAAAAAATTCCGAAACGTTACTGGTTATTTCCATGGGGAATGCTTCGGGATTTCAGAGGTTTTTACGTATTTCCCCATTTACCCAAGTACTTTCCAAAAAAGTTTCCTGAATTGCTAAAAAAATGCTCGAATGCAAACTTTTCACTGGTGTGAAAAATATTTTTTGCTTCCAGTTTAAAGATTGACTGAGCGTGTTTATTAAGTTTACCGACTTTATCTTTCTCATGGCCCGTCTGGTTTGACTAAGCTCCCAATGAGAGCAAATAAGTTACTGGGTAGCTGCAGCTTCGCGAGGCAAGAATTGCAGGCAAGGAGTATGCGTGGTTCCTGCTTACGATTTTCGCGTAGCTTTGGCCATGGTAGCTCTAATGCTTTAAGAGCTTTCGTGGTAAACCAGGAAGCTTCTAATCAATTACATTAAACCTACTAAATTTTTCTTGAAGGTTCCGAGACATGACTGGCTTTAACAGGGGAAATTTCCCAATATTTCAGAAAATTTCAAGGATAATTTCAGAGAGGTTACTGAGTTTTATCGGAAAACGTTCCTGGTTTTTGCAAGATATGTTACTGGCTGAAATTGGGCAAATCAGCTGCCTATTATTTCCAGGAACGTTTCTGAATCGTTTTTACAGTGATAAGATACCTTTCATTGATTTACCGTTCATAGGCGGATTTAGGACTGAGTTCCTGGGGGGGCAGGAATTTTTTTAGCAACATATTTATTGCCCCCCACTCCCATGTTTTTGTCTGTTTCGTTTGATGCATAAGTCCATGCTTAAACTTTTTTGTGTATCGTTTTCATTAATGTGTGTTTTCATGCTGTCCTTTTTGAATTAACCTTAAGAGAAGGAGGTGGTATCAAGAGAGTGACGCAGGGCTCCCTTTTAAGTGGGAAATAGAATATCTCCTATTTTAGGGAGCCAAGGGTTTCCCCCCCCCCCCCAGAGGAAATTTTGTAAAATGGATATAAAATTCTGCATTTTGAAGTCGTATAAAGGTTGACTTGACAGACATAGAAATCGAGAACTAGATTATACAGTTGTACAGTATTATTCAAACTTTGTAAGAAACAGCTATTTTAAGTTTGAAAGAAAAAAACTGGAGATTTCTCATTACCTTTTTTTAATTATAAGTAGTGCACAGGGGCGGCATTTCAACATTTCATTCGGGGGGTCGAGTTTTTTGAATCTGAGTTCCCTTGAGAATGAAATAAAATGCATACTGGTGTACAGGAAAAAATAGAAGGTTATTCAAAGAATTCAAATTTTAATTACTATAGTTTTAACTTATTTTGTAATAAATCATATCACAAAATATTTTAATACTAGAATTTTTACCTTTTAGAAAGTTTTAATGTATGGTTTTCAGAGTCCGGAAATCTTGTTACTTGATTCCATTAATGTGCAGTGTGGTACTTTTTTGCCAATACAATTGAAGATGAAAGTTTTTTATCCCATTGTGCTCGGAAGGTAATTTTCTAACCTCCTAACACACAAAAAACTTTCACAACTTGCTGAGCTAATTGGAATAATTCAAAAACAGTTCAAGCAACACAGTTATGATAGAAAACACATCGCCAAGATTTTTCTCCTTAAAACAACGCCAGCCACTTTGAAAATTGTGCTAGTCTTCGTTTTTCATCATTGTACAGTATAGTCGCTATTTGCAAAACAATTCCTCTTGCTTTTGTGCTATAACTTTCACTTATAATTGTAATATTTTATTTCTCTTTTTCAATAAAATATCAATATAAATATTGAACTTATTGGACAGCAACACAGATAAAAAAATTTATCATAAGATCTGGTTTTAATTTCGTCAGAAACTGAATCTATTATCTTATACAAAATATTAATTCAATTTTATGACTTTATATCATCATGTAGATTTTTGACACCTCTTCTAAATTCATTTGGATTTTTTTTTTTAAAGATTGGTCCGCAGTAAGATTTTTTTTTTTCATTTCACTCTTGGTTAAAATATACATCAGCCTAAAAAAATTCCAAATTGTTTCAATTTTAGATTAAGCTGAAGCTTGGACTGTCCGAAAATTCAGGCTAGTGGATTAAAGATGTTTTGATAGAGTAAAGCATTTTTCAAAAAATCTTCACAGTACAAACAAAGCGAATAAAAACTCAAACAAAGTCATACATATACATGTTAAAGGGCATCAGCTTTACCACCATTGAAAGAGCCGCTTTCAAATGTTCAGATTTAACAAGGAGGGCTTTTACAGCTTTAACTCTTAGAGACCATCTTGTATCACTCAGAGATGACCAAGTTAAAGAGCACCCAGAAAATGAATTTGTTGATGTGCGACTTTTTTAAAAATAAAGCATGTCTTTTGTAAGAGTTTTCTATGAAAGTATACAATGTATTGCGTTGGTGAAATGTGTTTTTAATAGAAGAAATTGGTGTTCACTCACTAACTTGACATACATTCGAAATATGAACGTAACAACTTATGCAAAATTCCAGTAAAATCGTGCAGCCCTCTCTGGATGCTTTATCATAGCACTGGGCACACAAGTATGAAATATTCTGCCTGCATGAGGAGAGTACCTCTTTAGTTGAAAAAAAACTTGGATCCTCCACCAGTTTTTCGAAAAAGACTACAAATGATTCAAGATTTTCCAAGTTATCATTCAAATGGTGAATGATACTTGCTTGTGTCTGGAAATGTTTCAAGATTGATCAACTATTACGGAGAATCAGCTGGCGTTTTTTTCTTTTTTGGTTGTAATTTCCTTTTGCATATGATCAGTGATTTGCGATTTACATGAATTTCATTTGCCCGTTTCTTATCATTCTGAGCCAAAAATTTGGGGGTGCAACTGCCCCTTCTCGCTCCCCCTATTTGCCGCCCCTGGTAGTGCAGAAAACGAAAAGTAATAGAGTTAGTGTATCATTTTTTTCCTGACTAAACAGATTAACAATATGCAGTAGAAGTAATTGAAGCCCACTTTGCTTAGGATTATCAAAGACTTATCTAAGAATTATTTTTAAGGACTCTAGAATAAATAAAATTATTTAACCCACTTCATTTGTACTTTCCAGTCTCTGATATTTTAGTACTTGATTGTAAATTTTTACAGTCCTGTTCTAACTTTGTGAGAAATAGCTATTTTAAATTTAAAAGAAAAAGGAAACCATAGCTTTCTTATGACAACAACTTTTCTTCAGTTGCAAGTGGGGCAGAAAATGAAAAGAAATAGAAGTAGTGTGTATTTTTTTCCGTGCTACCCAGATAGACAATATGCAGAAGAAGTAAGATAAAAACAATCAATACAAAAGAATTTCCAAAATACTGCATTCTGGATTGAATAAATAGCAAGATATGAAACATGAGAGTCACAAAAATTTATTTCAAATAATATGTTGCAAACGTGAGAATCATGATTTTTACATTTTTAATACAGGATGTGGCAAGGAGCTGAAATTTGACATATTTTGGCATTCCTCCCCCTCTACCATTTATTAGAAATTTTTAAATTTAAGGTTTGTAGTCACACGTTTCCAAATATTCAATGTTTTCAAGAACTTAAAAATGAAATGAGTTTTTTCAAGCAATTTCCATTTTTTAAGGAACAAATAATGATTTTTTTCTGGGGGAGTTAGGGACTCACTTCAAAGCAATAGCTTGTTTATCTTATAGGCGAATTTGACCCTGTTTGTAATTCACTCTTACTTGCAAAATTTTGCTTGATTTTTTGTAATTTTTACGAAAATTCGTCAGTTTTTATGGTTAAAAGATTTTTAGGATTTTACCAATCTTTGTTAAGTTTTGTGGACTTTTATAAAATTTCAGCAAATTTTTCCAAAACTTTTGATGACTCAGTTATTTAGATTTCAATAATGACAAGGACTGACTCACTTAGACTTTGATGATTATCACTTACCTTACTTTTTAAACAGTATTTATAAAGTAAGTAAAATTGTACTCTCCCTGTAAGTAAAAAAGATTTATTTAATCAGAACACTCAGATAACTGAAATTTATTCAGTTTGTGATAGTATTTATTTTCTCTCTTTCTCTCTCTTAAAAAAAGAGAGAGAGAGAGAAGGAAAAATAACTATGTTTTTTAGAATTTCTCAAAAAGCCAATTAATCTACTAAGAACATAAATACTTTGCACAAATATATTTGAAATGTGGACACAAATCATAACGATTAGATCATTCTGTTAGCGCGAATGGGAGGGGGGAGTTTTTACCCCTTTGCTTTAGGTTCTAATTTGTTAAAATAATCGTCAATTATAAGTGTTGCAGCTTAATGTATAGCTCTTTTAGCCTAGATTTTCATTCATATACTTGCCCAAATGGTTTTCAGTCCAAAATAGTGTAATTTAGACACATTTTCAGCACCCCAGTGACAGCTGTACTATTTGTATTTAATGTTCATTTTTTTCCCCCTTTTTTTTGCTCTCATCAGAAAAGGACATTCACTTTTCTCTTCATTGAACCTTTTCACTGAACTATTCAAAAAAGAAGAAGTCATGATTTTTTTGTTTTAAGATTTTGGAAGATATGTTGTTACTATTTAAAGTCTTCTCAAAACTGGGGGAAGCTTTGCCCCCTATGCCCCCCTCCCTATAAATCCACCCATGCCCTTCTGAAGTATTCAAAAAAGAAAAAATACTAATATATTTTTTTTATTTTTGGAAAATGTGTTGTTACTACATAGTCCTCCCAAAACTGGGGGGGGGGCATTGCTCCCCTCTGCCCCCCCATAAATCCGCCCATGTTACCGTTCAACCAGCTCATAACACCCAGAACAATAGGATTTGGTCTGTAAACACTCCAAGCACTTTAGAAAATGTTAAACATCGCCAAAATACGAAGTCAGGCTTTGTCTGTGATGGAATCAGCACAAGAGACAAAAAATCTCGTTTTTTTTGTCGATGAGGGCCATAGAATGAATCAAAAAGTGTACCAGAAGGACATTTTAGAAGCTGTTGTACTTCTGTGGACCTAAGAGCACTTCAGCACAGCAATGTAGACGGGACATTTCAATTTGATTCCACACCTATTCATACGGCCAAAAAGATAAGAGTGGTGTAAGGCGCATCGTTTTTGACATATCTTTAGAGTAGACGCTCAACTCGCTAAACCTCTATCCCATTTATTACACTGTATGGCCTGTTTTAGAGTCAAAGGTCTAACCCTAACCTACACATAAGTTTGGACTCTCTAAACCAATTGTTTTATTAGGATTGATTAAAGGACTTGCGACCCTTGAATGAAAATTTCAATAAACAGTTGCACCTCTTTATTACTTCAAAAGGCGGCTAGTTTGTAACCAATTAATTTATTGATTGCTAAAGGTCTTCGCATATTATTATTTTCTGTGTTTTGTTAATTTATTTATTTTTAATAAAGTTACATGGAAAATTGCTTGCCCGGGTCTTTTTTGCCGTACCCTTAACATTTGGTTTGCACAGTCAGCTTAAACATAATTCTATGATTAAAGTTATGCTTGCTTGTTTTATGAAAAAGGAAAATAAATTCTTCACTAAGGATATTAATTTAATTTTT
This sequence comes from Uloborus diversus, assembly GCF_026930045.1. NCBI lineage: Eukaryota > Metazoa > Arthropoda > Arachnida > Araneae > Uloboridae > Uloborus > Uloborus diversus. The sequence continues at coordinate 158,171,302 of NC_072737.1, read as the reverse complement.
TTCCAAAAAATATTAAATGTTTTTTGATTTATATGCAAATTATATTATAATGCAACACTTTGCATTATCACAGTTAGACAGTATTTTAACATACAAGGACGGGGTGGGGGTTAAGTATGAAAAAATTTTAATCACTTTTTGCTGAAAATTTCAATTAAAACTTCCTGAAACGTTGAAAAAATTCATTTTTTTTTTCAATTTTCCCGGAGTGGAAATAAACCCCTTAAAACAAAACCCTTAAATAAACCCCTTAAAGAAAAAAAAATGAAAAAAAATGTTTTTTTTCCGACATTTTCCGGTTTTTTCCGACAGTTTCCTTCAGTCCTTCACCCCAATGGGCACCCGTGAGATGGAGAAATAAAGGGGGGAAACATCCCCTTTTCAATGAGGATTTTCATCTAAAGCTATTAATTCCGATAAGCCCCCCCCCCCCACTTTTCTTCTCAAATAGGATTAATCAGGTTCTATGTATATTAAAGACTCAAATCATACAAAAATTTTAACTATAAAAGTTAAAGTTTGACTTGCAGTTTTAAACGCCTTTTCGATCTCTGCATAACATACACCTGGCGCATTGTTTTCTTGCCCTTGAATGAACAGAACATACAGCTTGTAAATCTTATCCTTATCATCATTTCCTGAATCATTTTTCATCTTTTTGAAAAAACAGTCATCTAAGCTCAGCGAGCAGTCAGTTCTTTTTTACGACAGGAAACGTAAGCAAATGCAATATTTTTTCATCACAGGAGATTTATTTTGATCACAGCTTCTGAATTTGTCTCAACTGAAGACGAAGTTTCTTGTCTTTACTTTTGCAGTTAAACCAAACTGTTGTTTTTAACCTTTGAGAACGACCATGCATACATACAGGGACGCTCCGATGGGAGGTCACTCTGTAACTACCAAAATTATCATCATTTGGCAAATTTTGGCTGACGATTCGGCAGAATTATCATCGTTCGGCAAAATTCGGAGTTCCATTCGGAAAAATTATCATCATTCCGCAAATTTTGTCTGATGATTCGGCAGAATTATCACCGTTCGGAAAAAATCGAAGTTCCATTCGGCAAGATTATCATCATTTGGCAAATTTTGCCTGGCGATTCGGCAGAATTATCACCGTTCGGAAAAATTCGGAGTTTCATTCGGCAAAATTATCATCATTCGACAAATTTTGTCTGACGGTTCAGAAAAGTTATCATCATTCAGTAAAATTGGAGTTCCATTCGGCGAAAAATTAGGAGTTTTATTTGGCGAATTTAGAGTTTCTTTCCTCCCTAAAAATTGAACTACGGGGTGCCCCTGCATGCGTATACATCAGGGCTGAATTTAAAATTTCCATTACCGAAACACTATTTAGAAATATTCGAGTTCTCATAGGGCAAGGTGATCATCTATTTTTCCTCTAAAACGGGACATTTACCAATTTTAGGTATCTGTTTGTGTCTATTTTTAAAAAAAAGTGATTTCTCTAACAGATGAGAACAGAAATGAACACTTCAAAGGGAAGAATTGACGTTATTTTTATTGTAATTTGAATGAAATTTGCTCGAATTCATTTTGTGCTGATTTTACTTATTTGATGGATTATCTGTGCATAGAATAGAATGAAGTCCCCAGAAAGCGTCTGCTTGTTTGAACCATTGAGAAGAGTGGAAGGAGTGAAGGAAAGACCCCAAGTCACGTGATACATTTTAAAGAAAAGCATTGGAAGAAATCAGGTTTCCTTCGCTAGTGGAATTCCCTAGTAATTCTTTTTTAATTCCAAGCTAAGCACAATTTCCACTTAAATTCCCGAATATGAGGGTGAAAAATTACTTGCACATATTAGTGTTTATGTCATTCAAAAGGGCAAATGTTTCTGCTTTCTATACAATATGTTCCAATTCTCTAACTTCACTACGACAGGACTTCTTCCGGCTTTTAACTCGAATTTTTCAAGACTTCACTGGATTCTAGGCACTATTTTCGTCGTTAAAAACATCAATAAAATGTCAACAAACTGTCCCACTGCTTTCTTTTTGACACCACTGGAAATAGCAACATTTTTTACCTCAGATTTATGTCGACTTATGGCTAAACTTCTATTGCAATTAGAAGAAAATTTACAAGCGTAATTTAAAAGCTGGTTTTGAAAATCTAATCTCCTTTCAAGTTATTGACGTTTTACTTCCTTGCCATGGTTACGTCTTTTAGATTCGTTTGTTTCCTCTTTCTCATTTTAAATTCTTAAAAGTATTTTATTTTACAGCAATCAACTGCCCTTATATGTTGAGTGTGACGGAGCGACATTTTTGATTAAAATCAAAAGTTTAAGTGATTACAGATAAATTATTTTCTTTAAAATTGCTATTTTTGCCTGTATTTAATCGTTTAAAATTAAACATTTTTTTACTTCGTGGCGAAATAAAGTTTTGTAACCGAAGAGCTTTGGATTTAACAACTAAACGAAATTTCTGTGAATTATGTATTAATTTCATCTTTTAACTGATGGATACTTTAAAGATATTGAAATAAAAATAAAAAACTGTTAACTTGAATATATTTTTATGCATTGCGTTGATAAATTCAAGTTTATGTGTAGTGACGGAATGACTGGGGGGAATTACAGGAATTTTTAAGGTCTATTTATTGCAGTAAAAGTGACCATATTTTTAATGAAATCAAAAAAAAAATTAATTTGGAATTGTGACATCTTGAATTCAAATTATGTTTTTCGCAATCACGAGTGTGCGCGTGTGTGTGGGGGGGGGGCATGTGAGTTTGGTGTCTGCGTGCAGGTATGAGTGTGTGGGTAGTTGTGTGTATGAGTGTTTGTGCGTGGTGGGGGGGGAATGTGTATGTGTCTGTGGGGGGGGGGGAATGTGTATGTGTGTGTAGGCATATGTGTTTGTGTCTGTATGCAGGCATGAGTGTGTGGGTAGTTGTGTGTAGGTGTGTGTAGATGTCTGTATGTGTGCGTATGTGTTTGAGTGTGTGTGTACGTGCGTGTGTGTATGCGCGTGTGTGTAGCATATGAAGATAACCTGGAGACGGTTTCCGCTAGAGGAGCAGCATCGTGCTGATCCGGTCGACGGTGATGTGCGGAGGGTGCTGGCGGGAAAATAAAATGATAGGACATCAAAACAGTCAAATGAAAGCAATAAGCAATCGTGATTGCTCAAAAATTGAATTTTGACACCTTGAATTCAAATTATGTTTTTCGCAATCACGAGTGTGTGTGTGTGTGTGTGTATGTAGGCGTGTGTGGGGGGTATGTGTGCTTGTGTGTAGGGGGTATGTATATGTGTGTAGGCATGTGTGCTTGTGGTTGCGTGCAGGTATGAGTGTGTGGGTAGTTGTGTGTATGAGTGTTTGTGTGTAGGGGGGGGGGGAATGTGTATGTGTGTGTAGGCATATGTGTTTGTGTCTGTGCAGGCATGAGTGTGTGGGTAGTTGTGTGTATGTGTAGGTTTCTGTGTGTATGTGGTTGAGAATGTGTGAGTAGGTGTATGTATGTATGTGTGTGTATGTGTGTGTACGTGCGTGTATGTATGTGTGTAAGTGTAGAATGTGGACGCAACCTGGAGACGGTTTTCGCTAGAGGAGCAGCATCGTGAGGAGCCGGGTCGACGGTGGTGCTGCAGAGGGTGCTGGTGGGAAAATTAAATGATAGCAACATCAAAACAGTAAAATGAAAGCAATAAGCAATCGTGATTGCTCAAAAATAGGCTCACTTTACACTTCAGATTTTCATTTTAATGTAATCGGGACTTTTAGATTTGCCCGTAACGTTGTTAAAGAATGGTTGAATCTGCTATAGTTTTATAAAGCCTCCAGGCTGTAGGCTACAAAGGTGATATTCTAAACATGAGTAATTATCCAAATTCCTACATTGTGAGAAAATTCCGAAGCGTCGTAGATTATTTCCTGCCAACGACGTTCCGGGATTTCACGGGTTTCCACGAGGTTTCCTGTGAGAAATAGGTATTTTTCCGAAAATGCTTACTGAATCGCTTCAAGTTTCTTGAATGCAGACTTCTCACTATTATGAAAAATAATTTTAGCTACCGGTGTGAAAATATATTCTTCTTTCATTACTATAGTTGGGACAAAACTAACCTGGTAGGATTGTGAAGACGATGTAGGTTTTAATCACAGCATTACGACTCTGCCAGGTTGGTGCAAACCGACTTGTAGGTGTGCCTCAACTATAGGTGTTTCGCCTTCAGTTTAGTTACGGCTCTTCCGGATTGATTGAGCCCCATGCGAGGCAGTCTCGGGATAATGATTGGAATAATCGCAGGCCAATTAACTGTTCGGCATATGCTTACAACGGGGTCGTTTCCAAAATTTTAAAAGTATTTTTTGAGCAATCACGATTGCTTATTGCTTTCATTTGAGCGTCCTTGATGTCCGGTTAATTTTCAGAATGGACCAGGGGCCTCTGCAGCACCGCCGTCCACCGGAGGACGGAGCTGCTCCTCTGGTCCTAGCCTCCACTAGCAGCACTGTCCACCGGAATTCCCTCCTCCTAGGAGGTGGCGTTCATGTCCTGCATACGCACACTCCTACATACACACACGTCTACACACAAACAAGTCCTTACACACATACACACACGTAACCGCCCAGGAGGAGGGGCAGGCTTGGGAGGACATGTGAGCCGTTTCTAGAAACAATAGCCTCCAATGAAAAGGATCCTGTCGCAACTCGTGATTGCGAAAAACATAATTCGAATTCAAAGTGTCAGAATTCAAATTAGATATCTATCCACATATATAAATATTAATATCTTTTTTTTTACTTTTTTTTTTTTTTTTTTTGAAAGAGCATGCTTAAAAACATAGGATTTGACTATTTTTTGAATAATTTGACAAAGTTTAGTTTTTTTTTAAATATTTTAATCGGTGCGCAGATTCAATTTCCTTTTTCACGATTCTGCACATGATTTCAGAATTGATGAAATTCAGCTCGCCAGTGGAGTGCGTACCAAAGTCCATCACTTGTGACGTCATAAAGACCAACCTCTTTTTAAAAAATCGGATATTTTAAAAGATTAGTTAAGAATGAAACGTTTTGAAAACAAAAGATTTTCCTTGTTCTACGTTATTTTTTTTTTTCTCATTCTATCAACTCCAGCAACTAAAAAAAATACCTTTGGCTGATGGAAACAACCCCATTATGCTTTAGTTTCGGCCACATTTGCTTTTAAAACTTGCCTGTTACACCTGAAAGATGCAAAGCTATCCCTATAGGCGTATCTAAGTTTTCTCGGAGGGTTCCTGATTTATTCCAGACATATGACTGACGTTTTTGAAGAAGGTTTCTGAATCCTTCAGAAAGGTTCCAGGTTTATTTCAGGAAGGTTACTGACATCTAACAGAAAACTTCCCAGTTTCTTGCCAGATATGTTACTGTCGGAATTAAAGCACATTAGCTGCTTATTATTCCCAAGGAATATTTCTGTTTTTTTTTTTTTTTTTTTTGAGCAATCACGATTGCTTATTGCTTTTATTTGACTGTTTTAATGTGCTATCATTTTATTTTCCCGTCAGCGCCCTCTGCAGCATCACCGTCGACCGGCTCCTCACGATGCTGCTCCTATAGCGAAAGCCGTCTCCAGGTTGCGTCAATATCCTACACTTACACGCATACATACACGCACGTACACACACACACACACACACAAACACATACACGCACGTACACACACACACACACACACACAAACACATACACACACATACACCTAGACACATACACAAACACACATGAATATACACAAATAACACACATACCCCCCCCCACACACACACAAACACACACGCCTACATACACACACTCATGATTGCGAAAAACATAATTTTAATTCAACATGTCAAAATTCAATTTTTTTTTTTTTTTTTCTGTGTAACATATTATGTCCAGGGAAGAATGACATAATAATTGCTTGACTCACAAAGTTAGTTTTTTTTTTTTTCAATTGTTGAAAATATTTTCTATTATGTGTTTCCATTCATATAAAAACAATAACTCATTCATTTTTCTGAGAATTTTTCAATTAACCAAAACCGGAAAGTCATTTTTCTGGCCTGTCCGAACCTTTTTCTCAAATGCACTTAAATTACTCAAATATTTTAAATCAACAATTCACAAATTAAATTTGCAGTATTAAATCATGCATAATTAAAGGTGAAAAAAATATTGTTTTGATTTTTTTATTTATTTTAATGATCAAAGTACTATATCCTTTTAAAGTTTGTCCCAATGTTTTATGTCTCTCTCTCGACATAGGAATGAATTATATTATAAAAGGTAAAAAGGAAGAATTTTAAATTTGCTGTAGAGCAAGGCTGTTAATTCTTACCAAATTGTTTAATAATTCCTAGAGTGTTTTGTAGCTTCGATTTGCTTGGTAGTTTTATTATAGTTTTATTGTAATTTCAAAACTGAAGTATGTAACAACTATGCTGTTACTCTCCTGGAAAACATTTCTATTTTATATAGTCGTTATTTTTAAATTATTAGTGTTGTATAACGTTCAAGTAAGACATGATATAAAAAAATAAAACAAATAACATTTTTAACCTTAAATGTGATTATGGGTATTGGTAACAGGCTCAGTGTAGGTAAAATGTATTTTTCAATACCAGGACAGTTTAATTAAAATGTAATATGATTAAATGCAGTTCCTTGTATTTTTGTCTATTAAGCTCCTCATAAAGACTGAGTACAACATTTAGAAATATTTTAAAACATTTTAATTTTTAACCCGCCATACACAAAGGAAGGGGGTTATAAGTTTGACGTGTCTGCCTATCCGTGTATCTGTCTGTGGCACTCTAGCGCCTAAACGGATGGACCGATTTTGGAGAAAAAAAAATGTTCGAAAGGAGAGTTCATCTAGGGTAGAGTTTCCCAAACTTTATAGCCAGCAGACCCCTTTCGTAGACCAATATGTAGTGCGAACCCCTATAAAAAAAGCTCTTGGGGAGCTGTCCATAAATGATGTCACACTTTTCTCTTCAACATGCTTGACTCCCCCCCCCCCATGTCACAAAGTGTCATTCGTATTTTACCTCCTCCCCTCCTCTTATTACATATCACGCTGTTTTTCGTAAGCACATTGTTTTCAAAAGATGTGAGATGTTCCTCTTCTTGTTACCCTCATCCTTTCCCTTGTCACAAACTAAAACAATTTTCCACACCACCTCCCCTCAAAACGTGACGTCATTTGCAGAAGGCCCCTTGGTAGGTAGTTTACAATGCAACACATTCTGAAATTTAAAATCAAAATGATCCGACAGAAATCAATTCCCCACATTTTCATTGCTTTAACAGAACAATGAAAATTCGAAATTGAACATCTAATTGATGGGAAGAAGTGAGGTTGATTTAGTTGTGTTGGGTTTAATCTTTGATGCTGGAATCGAATACCAGGTTCGGAATCTAGACGGCTTCGATATTTAGTTTTTCAGAGAAATCCTCAGACACTTTTTGAGCACGTTTGAAATACTTTTCGGACTCGAACACTCATTCAAATTTTTAGAACACTTTGAAGTACTTTTCGGAACAGCTTTCACAACACTTCTGAGAACACTCTTCAGAATACTTATTTGATTCAGTACAATTTTTCACACATTTGGGAACGCATTTGCGAACACATTTTGAACACTGACACACTGTCTCTTCTCTTGGAACACTCCGTAACACAGTTTTTAAGACACTTTTTACAGCACTTACGGACCACCCCTTTGATTATGCGAGTACTTTCTGCTGTTAATTTTACAGCAATATCGTGAGGCAACTGTCGACTGCCGCCGGCAATGGACGGTCTTCGACCAGGAAAGGACATCCTTTTTCCTGCCATTCCTCGACACCAAACGGCAATTATTTATTGCAACAAAATTTCTAGCAGCATCATATAAGGAGATTCTATCGATCGGTATTTAAGGAAAGATAATAAAATTATATTTGTACGAAAAAAAAGCAATGATTTCACATGTGTGCAGAAATGTGTTCCCAGTCTGTTGTCAAACGTGTTCCCAGTCTGTTGTCAAACGTGTTCCCAGTCTGTTGTCAAACGTGTTCCCAGTCTGTTGCCAAACGTGTTCCCAGTCTGTTGTTAAACGTGTTCCAAGTTTGTTGTCAAACGTGTTCCCAGTCTGTTGTCAAACGTGTTCCCAGTCTGTTGTCAAACGTGTTCCCAGTCTGTTGCCAAACGTGTTCCAAGTTTGTTGTCAAACGTGTTCCCAGTCTGTTGTCAAACGTGTTCCCAGTCTGTTGTCAAACGTGTTCCCAGTCTGTTGTCAAACGTGTTCCCAATCTTAAGTTTAACAAATCTCCCGAGTGAGAGACATATGGAGCAAATTCGGAGCACATATCAGAACACTTGAACTTATTGTAGAGCACATTTATGCAACTCGAACACTTTTTCTCAATTAAAAGCGTTCGAAACGTGTACTAGGAATTCGCAGAGCGGTGACTGCATGATTTTACACCACTGTATCTCGAGATTTCAGGAAACAGTGTTCAAAGGACAACTTCATGCTTCGAAAGTGAAAATTCTAATCTTTAAATATAAGAGCATTATTTAAATATCCTTTCACGTGTTTAAAACATTTTTTCTCGAAGTTTGTGGCGGAACTCCTACTGAGGCTCGGCGAAACCCAAAGGGGTCCGCGGACCACAGTTTGGGAAGCCCTGATCTAGGGTGTTCTTAGCTAGTTTGCGTCTTCGGATGACATTAATTAATGAAGATATAAATTTAAAACCTGTAACAGGTTTTTCGCCATTTTTGCAGTGAAAACATATTTAAAAATTTATATATTTAGTACCAAAATAAGAGGGTTTTTTTTTTTTTTTTTTTTTGAGTTTGATAGAATGTGTTTGGAACTTCCATGTTATATAGAATTCGAACTATAACGCTTTTTTTACAGCAGGTTTTTAATAAGGCTCAGCCTTTATTCACGCGATTGGTAACCGAATTCATTGTTGGCCAACACGGAAATTGAAAGAAATGGTTTAAAATGTTTATCTGTTACAAATAAAATACTTGTAATTGATTTTTAATAGTAAAGACTTTTAAAAAGATTTTCAATTTTCCCTCCTGATTTTACATTCAACCTTGATTTTCAAGTAAACCTTATAATCTAGTGCAGGAGTTCCCAAACTGAGTGCCGTGCAACCCGTAGAGTGCCGTAAGAAGAGGCGAAGTACGCTGTAAAGTGTCCGTGGTATCAAAATACTTTAAGTATATATTACAAATAGACTAGGGTACCTTTAGGAAGTTCTAATTTTACCAAGGATGCCACAAAGGAAAAGTTTAGGAACCCTTGATCTAGTAAATGGAGATCAAAAAATAAATAAAATAAAATAAAATAATAATAATAGTTTGAATTTTGACCTCTTGAATTCAAATTATGTTTTTCGCAATCACGAGTGTGTGTGTGTGTGTGTATGTAGGGGTGTGTGTTTATGTGTGTGGGGGGTATGTGTATGTGTGTGCAGGCATGTGTGTTTGTGTCTGTGTGCAGGTATGAATGTGTGGGTAGTTGTGTGTATGAGTGTTTGTGTGTGGGGGGGGGAATGTGTATGTGTGTGTAGGCATATGTGTTTGTGTCTGTGTGCAGGCATGAGTGTGTGGGTAGCTGTGTGTAGGTGTGTGTGTATGCGTTGGTGTGTGTGTATATGTAGGTGTCTGTATGTATGCGTGTGTGTATGTGTTTGAGCGTGTGTATGTGTTTGTGTGTATGTGTTTGTATGTGTGTATGTGTTTGTATGTGTGTAGGTGTATGTATGTGTGTAGGTGTATGTATGTGTGTGTATGTGTTTGTGTGTGTTTGTGTGTGTGTGTGTGTACGTGCGTGTATGTATGCGTGTAAGTGTAGGATATTGACGCAACCTGGAGACGGTTTTCGCTAGAGGAGCATCATCGTGAGGTGGCCGATCGACGGTGATGCTGCAGAGGGTGCTGGCGAGAAAATATAATGATAGCACATCAAAACAGTCAAATGAAAGCAATAAGCAATCGTGATTGCTCAAAAATACATACATATACAGCTTTTATTTCCTCAAAAAGCAAAAATGTTGAAAATGAGATACCATTCATTATAAAATTGCTTAGCAGATTACTACAACAATCAAATCAAAATTCCTTATCTGCCAGAACAAGCCCTCCATCTTTCTAGAGTATATTTGATATCTTAGAAGATAAACTAGTAAAAATAAACACTTGAGTGACAGCAAACGCTTTATGTGAGAAACTGATATCACTATCGATTCTGTTCAGATAGAACGTCATACAATGGTAACTAATAAAACGTCAAAATAAACAGTAGAAAGTGTATCAAGTAAAATTCTGTTATGAAATTGCAGAGATATTTTAATGAGAGAATATTTTAACACTTTTTCAAGTGCTCCCAATTAAATATAATTAAGTAATTGTCAGTAGGGGAGAATAAAGAATACTATTTTAAAGATCATACTGAATAGTGCCCCTCCCTCCCCCCCTTCCCCCCCCCCCTCCGAACGAACTTACGGTTTTGAGTACGAGAAATTTCCGAAACTGCTTGGCGCTTGGATGTCAATAAAGAACACCAGGAATAAAGCTTAGCGTTAAAAATTAAGTTCGAAAGCAATGAAAAGAAGTTGTATTTCAAATATTTACTTTCAAAAATAATTAATTAGACTACTGAAATCGTTTACATTTAATTCATCAAGTGTTTGAACACAATGCGGATGGCTACTATTTTCGACGGTTTCGGGGGAGGGAGTCATGACTCCCATGACCTTCCTCTTGTATCCGCCCCTGGTTGTCAGCTCAAGTCTGGTTGCCAGGAGATGGCCCGCCTCAATTCATAAGGGTCAATGGTTATTGAATTGAAAATTGGGGAAAGTAGGGTAGCAATGAAGCATGCAAAGCTTGTCATTTTTACTTTTTTGCCAACTCCATGCGGTTAATGTTGCAACTTAAACATTTCATGTCTAAACAATAACAGAACGAAAATATATCAGCCGTACATTCTTTTTTCCCCCTCAATTCAACTGATTCTAACAAGCTTATTTATTAAACAATTCGCAACTCCCAGAGCTCGAATACGCTACCTTGCGGTGATTAACAATGCTAAAGAAAAAGGTAAAACATTCCATTCCACGTGTTTTCTTTGGGATAAACTACAGGCTTCAGACCGTTTGTGGTTTAATGTAATTTCAGAAGAATAAAAAAGAAAGCTGCCTACAAACACGATGAAAAATTTCTTCATTCACTAAGCGTCAAAGCAAGTTACAAGTTACGGCATTTGTTTGTTTTACCTTTTTCATCCGCCATTAGACAGTGGCTGCAGCGCACCCTATAGTTTATTGGAGTTGCGAATTGAAATAAACTGTAAAATAAATGTGGTAAACGGTAAATTTCGAATGGTTTGTTACAATGTTGTCTCTTTTTCGGCCTCATATGGGCAAAGAATTATTTCCCCTTTTACAAAACTTATTTGAAAAAACATTCCTTTCGCCAAAAGACCACTAAATTCGTAAATATGTTACGCGTCCCTTCTTCCTTCTCTACCTATTTTAAAGAATGGACTCGTTTACTAAAATGCTTGACAAGGGTCATTGTTAGAGGTCGGACAATATATCTGGGGCATTCTGGTGGAAATAGAGCAAATCATGTCCAACATTTCACTCTCGGTCACTCTAATAACGCTATATGTTTATCACAATGCAAAGTGCGTTTTCATAAATAAAAACTTTAATATAAAATGAAAAGTCAATAATAAAATAAAGTTCATCAATATTGTCTTTAACATCATCTTATTTTCAGTTCTTTAGCACTGCTTGAGCCATTTGCTTCTGCTTCTTTTTCGTCTTGTATCCGCTGTTCTTCTTTCGCCATCCTTTTGAAATACATTTTGCCCATCAGCGGCTCTAAGAGCCACAGTCCTCCAGATGCGACAGATATTGCACCAGTTAGGTAGAACATCCCGTCGTAGGATCCCACATTGTCGCGAAAATGTCCTGAAAAAAAGAAGCATAATTTGAGAGTTTTAAGAGGACAAACTTCCCTGGTCTGATATGCGAAATATCATTTCACTGTTTTTAAACGAAAATCGAACTTGTAATCAGTGCTGCGTAGTCGGAATGGAGTCTGAGTTGGAGTTGCTCTGATTTTCGGGTAAAGGAGTGTCGGAGTCGGAGGCTTTATAATTCCAACAGTCGGAGTCGGTCCTTTTCCTTCCGAGTTCGCAGCTGTGTCAAAGCTACGAAGTCGGAGTCGTGGAGTGGAACTGAGTTTGGGCTAAAGGAGTCGGAGTCGGAAGCTTTGAAATCCAAGGAGTTGGAGTCGGTTAATCTTCCTCTTCTGTCGATTAACCCCCTGTAAACGTCATTTATTCGAGCGGAGCTTAGTCAAAACTGCTAGCTAATACCATATAGATTTCAAGCAATGTTCCAACAACCCGGTTATGACATCCACAGACCGCAGTTTCGGTCTTGTTTCGGACTCAACAGTCTAGAATAGTCAATAACCGAATTGGAGGCAGTGACCCTCATATCCAAGCTAACATTTAATTCTAACTGGTAGATAAAAATGAGTTACTAAAACAGCGGGAATCCACAAGCAATAGTGAAGTTCAACTCGAGTAATGAAGGCAAAAGCTTACGTAATATGCAGTAAGTTACCTGACATGAGCCAGGGTTAAAGCAAAACTACATGCCAAGTCCGACAGCCTAGATATCTCAACCAGAGACTGCAGTTTCATCTTTGTTATGGACTCATCCGTTTAGAATAGCCAATAACCGAGCTGGAGGCTGGTGTTTGCAAGACGTCAATGTTCTGCCTTTGCCTTGACTTATGGACGGTTACTTACTGCGTATTACCAAACAGATTTGATAGAACCTTTGCCTCAGCACCGGCTAATTGGAGGTGTACACAGCCAATTCACTGATCGCGTAACGCTGACGTCACCAGCAATGAAACTCGCGAAATGGCATGATAACTTGATAATATTTTCTGGCAATGTTTGACATGCAGAGAAATGCTTTATTTTGAAAAGGTTAAACTGTATTCGGTAAATTAACTGTCCGGTAAGACTCACTTTAGAAGAATGAAAAAACGAAAAAAGTGGTCAAAAATGAACGCTATCTACTGGAGTTTAGGGTTCATCTACTGGAGTTAGGGTTACAATTTTAACTATCAAAATATCACCACGCAGGCAATGGCTTCGTTCAAATGCAGAAGGAAAATTTTCACCCGTCATACCTTGACGGGCGAGCTTCTACTGTAAAAATAATATTCAAGGAAATCGTCGTACGTACCTATTAGGGGAGGGATTCCAAACGACACCAGGCCAGACAGAAAGCCCACGCACCCCATGGCCACGGACTGCCCCTTCTGGTCGACGTACTTCATCACCAACACCGGGAAGAGGACCAGGATGCTGCCTGCTGCGGCTCCGTATAAGCCCAACAAGATCATGAAGGACCATAGATCCAGGGCGAAAGGGAATAGCACGATGAAAGCTCCCTGCAGGGCTAAGCAGAGCATCATAAAGGCGGATATGGTCATGTACCCTTTGTCCGTCACCCAGCCGAAACATAAACGTCCTGTAAAGAGCAGTAGTAAAGGAATAGTAACAGTACAGGCTGTTTCAAAATGAATAGCGATGTTTTAACATGTTATAATATTTATTACACCAAACTTACAGCCACAAGTGATATATCAAATGAAAGAGAAACTCAATTTTGTTTGTTGGCATCAGTGCGCATGCGCGTGGAATGTTTCTGCCGCAATCCGCTAGAAAGCACTCGTAGCAAAGATGGCGACTAAAGAACAGAAAGCGTTTTGTGTTTTACAGTTTGCAAAGACGGAATCTGTTATTACTGTGCAACGTGCGTTCCGGATTAAGTTCGGTTGTGATTCACCAGGTGGCCGTAAGGGGCCTAATGACAGGGCTTGTTTCCCATTGCCTCCACGGTCACCCGACCTAACGCCGTGTGATTTCTATCTTTGGGGGTTTATTAAGGACCGTGTGTATGTGCCTCCACTGCCAGCCGGCCTTCCCGAATTAAGGAACAGGATTGAAACGGCTGTTGCAGCAATTACTAATGAGACACTCATCAAAGTTTGGGAAGAACTCGCATATCGTCTTGACGTGTGCCGAGTGACGAATGGTGCTCACATCGAACGCTTGTAGGCTATTATGTAAAACTGTTTGAGTTTCTCTTTCATTTGATACATCACTTGTGGCTGTAAGTTTGGTGTAATAAATATTATAACATGTTAAAACCCCGCTGTTCATTTTGAAACACCCTGTACTTCTCTAGTTGCCCACAATAGTAACAAATTTCAGAAAAGAAAGTTAAATTAAAAAATAACAATAACAGTATTGGAGAAAACGAAGGTTTAAAAATACGCGAATCTTATTTGATTTGTACTCAAATACTGCCGTGGGCAAGTAAATGGCAGTATCTCAGAAATTAATTTTTGAGATATTTTAAAGAAACGAGTTTTTGTGACACGGCATTTGCAGATCGTGTGAAAACTGTCTTCGATTAGTCATCGGAACTCACGAAAGTTGGCGACTTTTCATGAAATTTCGGCAAAATTTACGACGTCATATTTCGGTAACGGGGACACGAGGGTAAATAATTTATGTGTCCAGAAAAATGCTTTGCTATGCTTTTTCAATCGTTAATTATTTTTAAAAAAAATTCATTATTACACTATCGTAAGTTTTTCTAACAAGCATGAGTTGAAGGACAAGTCATCGGGTACAAGAATTATTGGGGACGATAAGGGGCGAGGGGAGAATCCGGCCCTTTCTTACAGGTGTATGAAACCGATGCGTATATATGTTATTGTGAAAGCAAGAAATCTAGTAATAGAAAATGTCGACATTAGCCGATCAACATTCACGTACCCAAGGCATGGAGGGAAGATCAAATAACTTCGATGAATCACGGGTAAAAGTCGACATTGTCCAACTTCGGATTTTCAAGGCAAAACATATCTATGCATATCAAACCCGTGCGTAAAAGCTAAAAAAAGGTCTCATTGCTACTCATAGAATGGCACGTGTTAGATCTACATGATGTGACTCCACGTATAACGCTTTCAAAGACAAAAACTGAAAAAACTGGCACTTTGTTTAATCTACAGATGTAGCCATTAACTTTATTTTAAATAACTGAAGTATTTTAGTTTGAAAAAGTAAATGTATCTTTCATCATTTTTGTGTTTCTCCTATAATTTTACAAAATCCTCATATGAATAATAACCGCTGATCGAGTAACCCGCGTGTTTCAACGTTGAAACTCGCGCCACGGCATTATAATTTGATAATATGTTTTGGTAATGTTTAATATGCAGGGAAAGGTCATATTGTGACAAGGTTGAACTCGATCCGGCAACTCAACTGTTTTACTGGTAAAACTGTCATTTCATAGGAATGAAGAAACGAAAGAGTGGTCAACAATGAACGCTACCTACTGTAGTTTAGAGTTCATCCACTGGAGTTAGGGTTACCATTTCAACTATCAAAATATCATCAAACAGGCAATGGTTTCGTTAAAATGCAGAAGAGAAGCAATTTTCACCCGTCATACCTTCACGGGCGACTTTCTAGTTGTTTAAATAATAACAGATTGAAAGACGCTTGCTAGGAGCAGAAATAGGCAGATAAAAACATATAGCAGTGTAATGGGGTGGTTTCCTTCAGTCAAAAGTACGACTTTTAGTCATTGAAATGGATAGAATGAGCAAAAAAAATTACATGGACCCAGAAAATACTCATTTTCCCTACAGTTTTTTTTTTTTTTTTTTTTTAATTATTTTTTTTAAATGTCCGATTTTTCAAACAAGGCGTTTTCTTGTTGACGTCACAAATGATGCAATTTGGCGCATCTTTCTACTACGTTTCCACGTTATGATAATCAAGCAGCGAATTAAAATTGCACTCTACGCTTGCTATCAACCATATCGTTGCCAATACACGTGAGTAAAGATGCGAATTAAATATTTTGTTCTGTGAATGGTGACATTGAATGGCATTTCATCATTTGTGATGTCACACGATAGAAGTGTAAACAAAGAAAGCGCACCGATTTAAGTATTTTTTTTTAATATTAAACTTAAATAAATTATTTAAAAAATGATCAGATCCTATGTTTTTAAGCATGCTCTTTCAGAAAAAAATACTTTTAAAATTTTGGAAAAGACCCTATTCTGTTTGCATCACATTTTTTCCCTTTCTAAAAATGTATTAAATAGCTGTTGTATACTTGTGTTCAGGGCCTATTGATTAGCATAAGAATTAACTGTAATTTTGTAATTCCTGTATTAAAGAGTTGAGAAGGGTCATTGTGGCTCGACTTAAAACTTTAGTGACCAGCGAGCGAGCGCAACGAGCTAAGATTGCACAGTGATCTTTGTGCTTGCGTCAGCGATTCCGGGGATTGGCGAGCGTTAGTGAGCAGGGGACTGAGCGACTGAGCCTACTAGTATACTCATACAGTGGGACGTAAAATTTTAGACAATGAGCATATTCACACAGATTTCGAAATCTATTTATTCAGTTTTCCTAAAACTACTTTAGTCTAAGGTGCTATGCATACTATATAATATTTATCGCAATGAAAAGTTGACTTGTGCATTTTACAAGTTTTTCACATTGTAACAAAAAAATTAACATTGTCTCAAAAGTTTAGACACAAACGAAATAAAAATTAATTAAAACAGTTTTAAAACCTCTGCTTGTGCATCCATTCTTCTTAATTAGATCATAAATACGAGTTTCTATCGAAGAAACTAAATCTAGAATGGTTTGGGGCTCAATTTCGTACCATTTTTTCTCAATAGATCTCTTAAGTTCCGATACAGAAGTGTATTGTTTATCATTGCTGTAAACTTTGCAACACATGATGCCCCAAAGATTCTCTATAGTGTTGAGGTCTGGGCTACACGCTGGCCAATTGAGAACTTTTATATTATTTGAATTCAGCCAAGATTTTGTGTTTCCTGCAGTGTGAATCGAAGCATTGTCTTGCTGAAATTCCCACTGACTACCCCTATAAGCTCAGCAAATGGTAGAAGATTATCCTCTAGTGTCTTAGTGTAATGCTGTGATGTTTGGCGACCACTGGTAAAGGTCAAAGACACTTGTCCATTGTAGCAAAACGCTGCCCAAACCATCACAGAGCCACCACCTTGTCGGCGACTAAAAAACCATCTGGGTTCCCTCCGTAAGTCATGCCAGTACGATGTTCAGTCATCTGGACCATCCAGATTCCACTTTTTTTTGTCGCTAAATATTACTGATATCTATTTCGATCCATATGACATATGATTTGAGCCCACAATATTCGTTGTGATTTATGATGTGGCTTTAGAGCTGGTTTCTTTTTCATTTTGCAGTGAACCATTGTCCCTGCTTCCAAAATTCGTCTACGAATCGTATCTTTTGATACCGAAAGCCCCAACGAGCTTTGAATTTCACGAACAGTCATTTGTTTGGTACTTGATAGTCTTTGGATCTGACGATCATCCCGTTTATTCGTCACACGCGGCCTCTCAGATCTGCGTTTTGCTTTATAATTACAGTGACTTGATAAAACTCGATAAATAGATTTCTTTGATCTAAGCCGAAATTTCAGGAACAAGCTTGCATTCAGCTTTCAACTGCCAAACCTTAGTTACCTCATCCGCTTTAATCTGCTCAGCTCGCGGCATCTCGACTACCAAGTGTTATCGTTGGCAGATTTTAAGTACAAGAGGTCTGTGATGCCATCTCTTTTAAATTTGCATATATGAAAAAAAATTCAAAGAAACTCGTAATAGTGTCTAAACTTTTGCAACAAGCAAACTTCTATTTTTATCCAAAACAGTATTGTTAAAGCATATCAAGCAATTGTGTTTTGGTTATAGTATTTCAAAAGAGTTTTTGAATATGTTTGCAGATTTTTGTATTTCAACTATCGCAATTCTAAATTCTACAGCTGAAGAACGTCATTGTCTAAACTTTTGCATCGCAGTGTAATTGAAAAGAAAAAAGGCTTTGATTAATATGACTGCAAGAGAAAAGAAAGGTCTTCAGAAGGAAATGAGAGCACAGTGAAACCTGTGTAAGTTGACCACTTGCAGCGCAGTACTTTGGTGGTCAACTTAGACAGGTGGTCAACTTATATAGGATAGTAATAAAAACTTTTTTTTAATATTTCTTCCCCATGCATTCATTTTTTAACTAATTGGAGTACTTTAAACTCACTTTCATTGTTTAACATTACGTTAAAACAATAAGAAAAAATGTTGTTTAAATATTTTTAGAGATTATTCACCAGAATGAGGCGTAAAGTATCATAGAAATTTAAAATTTCTGGGAATGGATCAAAAAAAAAAAGCTTCATTGCTTATGAAAAACTACTTACTTGATATTAACAATTCCTAAAAATTCATAACAAATCAAAAGTGACTCAACTTCTTCATTTGGTTTTTCTTGACATTTGTAACCATGGTAATCTACTTTTCAACAAAATAACTCCTTATTGAAGTTTGGCGCGTTTTCTGGGATTTAACATTAGCTCAATGTTTTTCGATGGAAACATAAATATTCATAGGTTTTTCTAAAATGTCAGGTTACTTATTTGAGGCATAACTGATGAAACCTTAAGTATAATCTAATGCTTTTGCCTAGTGGTCAACTTATAAAGGGTTTTTTACAATACTCCAAACTAAAGCTGGTATATATTAGTGGTCAAGATAGACAGGTGGTCAAGATAGAGAGGTGGTCAAGTTAGAGGTTTTCCTTTATTATATACTAGTGGTACCCGCACGACTTTGCCCGTAATAGAAAATTAAAAGGTATTTCAGTTCGCCTGTATATTTACAAATGATGTATGGTGAATTTTCTCGCCAAGTGGCTTGTGCCCATGTTACGGTTCCACGTTATGATAATTTCGTAATTTACTCGTCCATCTTATGATAATTTTGTTCTTAAAATTGGAATAGAAAAAGAACCACATCAAATTTTTGAAAAATCGCTTCGATGTGCACACTCCCATGGCTACAAACCAAATTTGTGCCAAATTTCATGAAAATCGGCCGAACGGTCTAGGCGCTATGCGCGTCACAGAGATCCAGACAGACAGAGATCCTGACAGACAGCGAGACTTTCAGCTTTATTATTAGTGAAGAAGATAGGTCTAATTCCGTTTCGGACAAATGCGGTCAACTCAGACAGGTGGTCAACTTACAGAGGTGGTCAACTTTACAGGTTTTACTGCAAGAGAAAAAACAAAAAATCTAATTACCTATCAAGTCGCCTATGGCCATCGCATTGATGAGATACTTTCCATACGTTTCCGGAATTCCTTTGTCCTTGCTGTAGTCGACAATGACAGTGAGGATGGGGATGAAAATGATGATGTAGGTGGCCATGCATAGGCTGATCAAAACATACACGGGATTCGAGTAGAGAAACACAATAGTTTTCAAGCTGTCCAAGAGCGAAGATGGTTCTTCTACCACATACTCCCCTTTTTCTTCAGGATGTGAGTTGGAATGGTCGTCACTCGGTGTCATATTTTCAGAATTACCACTGATCGTGTATACTGATGGTTGGTTTTTGACATTTTTGCTTCCGTTCTAAAGTAACAATAAAATAAAAATTGAACTTTGTGCTTGAAAAATAGAAGAAGAAAAACAACGTTTTATGGCACAAATTATTTTTAAAGCCAAATTTGGAAATAAATAAAATAATAAAAATATAAATAAAATAGTATGTCTTCCAAATTTATTTTTTTTCGTTTCAATTACTTTTTGTAGAAATAGTTGTGCAAGATGCTTATATATATATATATATATATATATATATATATATATATATATATATATATATATCTATATATATATATATATATATATATATATATATATATATATATATATATATATATATATATATATATATATATACATATATATATATATATATATATATATATATATATATATATATATATATATATATATATATATATATATATATATATATATTATATCATAAGCATTATCGACAATATAAATGAAATGTCCTAGTTTTCTCTTCTTCTTCTTCTTTTTTTTTTTTTTTTTTTTTTGATAAAATTCAAGCAGTTTTAATTAGGTGCTGTTCATTTTCAAATCAACGCGTTTTTATAGAACTATCCAGTTCCGCTGTCCCAGCAAATAGTACTGCAATCTAAAAAAGAAGTTTAGGTCAAAGCTGATGTGTATTAAATTAAAATGTGTATTGTGCATTAAAATGTTGTTTTTATTAATTTATCAATAAAATGTTTGGTCAAAGCATGTATCATAAAGATACATGCTTTGGTGTTTAGATGCAAATCAATAGGGCAAAGTTACAGTAATGTGGTCGGGACGAGTTTTCATAAATCTTCACAGCTATTCCAAGTGTTCCATTAATCTTAAAATTTCGCTAAATTAAATTAGAGTCTCGGACGCCATTAAAAATTCTATTAAGTTTTTTCAAAACAGCTGTCGAATAAATAAAACAAAACCTTTGAATAGCATTAATGACATAAATATCATTAAAAGTTCCATTAAAATATAAAATAATCCACTAACTAAATTACACATTAAAAGCCCCATTTTTACAGTCAATCTTGCCGAGCGACCACCTTACCGTAAGCCAGTCCAAAAAAGTATCTTATATTAAATACAGTTACATACTATTACTTTTCATAGCTCACTGGTTGAAGTACTTGTAGGAATAACAGCTGCAAATATCTTTTTGGACAGTAATAGAAAAACTGAAATGATTAAATATGGAAAATTTGAGTCTAAATGCAGAAGAAAAAATAAAAGGAATTTCATAACTGACTAAAGTTCTTACCTCATTTCTGACCCTAACTTCTTTTAGATTACAAAACTATTTGTTGTGACAACGGAACTGGATATTTCTATAAAAAAGATTGTTGACTCGAGAATGAAAATGAACACACCTAATTAGAACTATTGTTTGAATTTTATCAAAAAAAGGAGAAAAAACTAGAACATCGCATAAATCAAGATTGTTGATAATGTTTATGATTCAAAATGTATTTGTTTTACAATTTAATAAGCATCATACACAAATATTTCTGCAAAAAGTTATTGACGGTGGAAAAAAGATAATTTGCAAAATATATACTATTTTATTTTACTTTTACTCGTTTATTTTTTCATTTATTTTTTTTATTTTATTTATTTATTTGAATTTGACTCTAAACATAATTTAAAAATTGCAATGGCATTGAAAAATACTCTTGAATTCAGAACCTTATCTTGTTTCGATTTTAATATATGCAAATATTGTTTCTACAAAATCTGATTGACGCAATGTTGCAAAGAAAACTGTATAAGTAAAAAATCTTCTTTTTTAAAAACATAATTGAATTTCTTCTATAGAATTGATGATAATATTCTCAAGTCTAGGAATCAGGATTGATTAATACATTACTGGTTAACGCAACAGCTCTTAGGGATCGTCCATAAATGATGTAAAATTTGAGAGGGGTCGTGAAATGGGGTGGCAACAAGTTGTGAGAAGGGGGAGGGATGGTAACAAGAGGTGTGACGTCACACATTTTGGTTAAAGTAAAACCTTTTTACTTTTTATATAGAAAATCTTTTTGGTGACATGTGACAAGGGGAGGGAGGGGTGAGGTGAAGTGTGACATTTTGTAGCAGAGAGGGGAGGGCTCAGTTATGTTGAAAAAAATTGTGACCTCTTTTTTAATAAGACAAATACTTATCATTCTTTCTCAAGCAACACACAAAGAAAAACTTCATTGGCCACAGTTTCTTTCCGCAGAGGGATATCACTTCCATATCCACCATCCTTATAGGGTTTTCAAAATTCCTAACCATCCTTCCTTCTCTTTCAGAACCTGGTGAAAATCATTTGCACTTTCCGTTTTTGGTTATCACTAGAGAAGTCCGGTAATGAACTTTCACAATTATTAGAATCACGTAGCGCCACGTACTGTCTTCTCTTAACAGCACAGGAACTCAAATGGGCACCTATGTGAAAGTTTCCTGATAGCCACTTCTGGATCCTCGTCACGTGATGGTCACGATAAGCGGCAATGAAGTCATCAACAGGTTGTAGTAACTTACGAATGTCAATCCGCGGTGACGCCATAAAGTGGCGTGGCAGTGACGACTTCATGATGTTACGAAGTGACTGGTTACAAATTAATTGTTGCAGCGACGCTGAAGCAAAATCACAATGCCCCCAAATGGATCACAGTTCCAGTGAGACGTTAGAATTATGTCTCATTCATTTCCTTTTTACACCAAAATATGCAATCTACACTGTTCAAACCTGTGCACAGCATTTCTGTGTGCCTGTAACACTAGTTTCTCCAGACTGCCAATATCTATTAGGTCAATACTGGTACCGTTGGATACAGGACGTCCAGGAGAAGACATTCCGCCCTGTCTTAACCCACTAACCCTTAGGGCCGGAGATGAAATTGATAAAAAGTTTACGAGAGATCCAAGATGTCTACAGGGTATCTGGAGAAAAAAAACATCAAAATCATCAATTACCACCCGCCGCAGGCGGCATTGAGCCATCGCGGGTGGCAATTGGTGAGCGAAGCGAGCAGTGGCATAGCTCCCAAGCAAAACTGTTAACAAATGACTGGGAAGTGTAAAATAAAGAAGTTTTGACTCAAAGATGTCTGTAAGCTATTTACCAAGCAGCAGTTATTAGTAAATAAACCCGTCTCACATGACATGCGGACACTGAAATCAGTTTCGAAAAAAAACAAGAACTTAAAAAGTCATTGATTCCAATTTAACAACATAATAAGCAGACCAAAAAAGTTTCGTTTGAAATATACACTCCCAGGCCAATGAATTAGAAAACTTTGAGATTTGCATTTGAATGTGTAAGAGTCTGGAGGGAGCATCATGATATGGAGCATGTTGTACTGGCATGGAAGGGGTGCTCTGGTGTTCCTCGAGGGTAAACAAACAGTCATGCGCTACCTAGATATACTGTCAGATCAAGTGCACTCTGTAATGTTGCATTTTTATCAGGATGCGACGGATACTTCATGGACGATAATGCAACTATGCATCGAGCCAGAAGTATTGAAAATGGGTTTGCTAAGCATCAGTCTGACTTCCAACACCTTCCCAGCGCACCGCATAGCCCGGATCTTAGCCCCTTAGAAAATGCGTGGGATATGGTGGGAAGACGCATCCGACAGCACTCTCGTCTTCCATATACACTGGTAGACAATTACTTAAGACGGATGGCAATAGCAGCGTTAGCAACCACAAAATTGAAGGCAAGGAAATACGGAAAATAGCAGAACTTCGGGACCAGTAAGACGTGTTGTGAGTATGCAAATTTTAGAATCACGACATTGCTGGTCACGTGATAGCGCTAATAAGCGATATAAAAGATTTGGCGAGTGATGACCATTGTGATCAAAAGCAAAGTTTGACGGAAAGAACCAATTTATGAACTTGCATTTTTCGGTATATCTTCCCGACATCCTTTAGATGATTTTATGGGTGGCCATGTGGTTGGCAACATCGAAGAAGAGCAGAAAAATGTAGGTGTTTCCAGGGAGTTCGACGTCAGCCACAGGGTTGTTTCTAGAGATTGGAAATCATTTCAAACAAACGGAATGTGTAAAAGATGTCACGAGGGAAGTCGTGTATGCAATATGACGTCAGCAGAAGATTGGTACTTAGTGCTAGCAACGAAAAGGAACCAGCGCAACTCAGCTACTGAGGTAGCAAAGCAGTTTTCTGCTGCTACTAGCAAGCAAATATCCCGTAAAAACTGCAGCCAGACGTTTGGATGCAGTAATACTACACGCCCGTCAGCTTGTTTTGTACATCCCATTGTCTACAAGTCATTGTTTTGCTCGTCTGTAATGATGTCTTCAGCATCGCATTGGGAGAGAAGTCGACTGGGCTTGTGTACTATTCTCAGATGAAAGCAATTCCAGTCTGTCGTCTAATTGTGGACGACAACTAACCTGGCATGAGAGTGGTACAGCATACAAGCCGGCAAACATAAAAGAAAAGGACTAGTATCCTACAAGTTTTGTCATGGTATGGGTAGGATTATAATCAATACCGTACGTCGTTTGTGTGCTTCCAAACAAGACTATGACGGCTAGGGATACATTAATGTTGTTCCACTGCCTCATGTTCACGTGTTCTGTGGTGCTGTGGGTGATAAATTCGTTTTAATGGATGGAAACGTAACATGTCATTAACAATCGCCGTCCAGGAGTGTCTAGATCACTCAAAATATTCAACCCCTATTTGGATGGCCTGCACGTTCTATAGATCTGAATCATATTGAAAATATTTGGGATGCTTTGGGGAGCAGTCTTGCTGGTCGACAACCCCTTACAACAAGCAAGGGCACCCTTATCCGTGACTGACAGAAGAACGGGATAAATTATCCCAACAGCTGCTGGATAATGTTGTGTAATGCATCACATGACGTGTAGAAGCTTGCATTGCCCTCCATGGTAGCCATATCCCATATTGACATCTTACGCCGGAACGACTGGGGGTGGTAATTATATTTATTCACTTTTACGTATTTAGCCCAAAATGACCGTTTCGTCATTTCAGCACTTTTCAACGCCTTCTGGATTTCAGACCACAATAAATTATCGTCATTGCAATATTCTACAGTTCTGGCATTAGTTTATTCCACTTGACATCGAATTACACTTACTTTTTTACGCGTTACATAGCCCATTGGAATTCGTCCTCAGAAATTGTCCACCAGTGTAATTTAGAAGATCGAACGAGCTGCGTAGCCAATGTATGAAATTCTCTGAATGTCAATGCACTCCAGATTCTTGTCGACTCGATTCCAAACGAACCAGAGCAGTTATCCGCGCAAAATGTGGTTCAATAAAATACTAATCTTGGGTTTCTAATTCATTGGCCAGTTAGTGTATAATAATTCCCACTTCCTCTCTACTTTGTTCACAAGAAGCAGTTATGTGACTTACCTGCCAACCATTTTTTGCATCCGTTGTCGGAGATTCTGCTATCTTATACAAAGTACATATTACGTCCGGCATTCCTCCGCGCTTCCTGTGTTCAGCTTCCAGATTTTCTAAATGACTCATTACACCTGCAGCAACTTCTTTCTTGAGTGCGTATCTTTGAGTAGTGTTGCATATTTCCAAATCCCCAGTAGGACAGTTATCTAAAGAAGTCGATCTCATGAGTTTGGTAATGGGTACTGGAGCCTTTACGTCTTCAGCTTCTTTTGTTTCTATCACTGTATCCAATGTTTCATTTGACTGCTTAAGATCTCTAAGAGCGACTGCAAGAGTTAAAATATGATCAGATGGTTTTGTTGGGTCTATTTGAACAAGAACATTAGTAGGCTTTGGATTTATAGAAGCAAAAATGTATAAAAGGCTGAAAACACGATTCAAAACTTCTACAGTTTTGAACATGACTGTCACAATAATGGTGATATGGTGACTCTTCAAAAGTGGGAAAGTTTTGATCCATACTGATATTTTCATTCTGTTTCATTGCTTAAAGAAACATTCTTTTGGATATTTTTATACTTATTTATCATGTAATTCAAATATTTACTTTAGCCAAAAAAAAAAAAGAAATCCACTAAAAACACCATTTTTCGGCGAAATGTCATTTACATATCCCACAGCTTTAAAATTCTCACTTTATAAGAAATGTACACATTAAATAACTAGAGGTTTCAGCTCCATTTTTTACAACATATTTTAATATAACATTAGTATTGACATATATTGTTCACATATTTTTGTAGAGTATTTCGCATAAAAAACTGAAAAACATATGAGAACATCATCATCTCGAATAACAGTAGGAACATTCTCCCAAGAACTGCCAATTATCAAAATATTTTAAAATATCCCCCCCCCCTCTTTTTTTTCGAACGTATGCTTCTAAAAGTGGCAACATTACTGGAAAATAAGAATTTTAGCTTGTTCATGCAGATTGATAATCTGCACTTATTTTCATACACGGCATTCATCATAGTTTTTTTTATGCAAAACGATTTCATTGTCGAACTTTTGATTAAGAAAAGCGCATCGATCACTTTTGAGTGCAAATATCAAGAGATAATGTTAAACTGTCTTACCAAAAGATCCTATTAAATATAGGATGTCAAAGGATAAAATTATAAATAAATTACAATTAAAACTCAAAAAGAAACCACAGCAAAAGATGAAACGTAAAAATAATGAAACTTTAAACTACCTAAACAAAATTCGAGGTAAATTCAAAAAACATTTTAAATGACCAACTGCTGTATAACATTCTGCTACTGTGTGCATGTTCTGCATCAGATAGAATTGTCATCGTTAAAAGGAAACTGCAGAGCAACAAGTTACTTTACAAAATCGAACTTTTAATCAAATTTCAAAACCCGATATCAAAAAAAATTTCAAAATTAAAAAAATAAAACTAAATTATAATCATCAAAAACCCCTGAATAAGAAACATCACTAGTATGTATAAAAATGGAAAAAATTTAAGAGTTTCAATCAAGTTCATAAGTGTTTTAAATTTACACGTCATGTGTATACTTAGCAGAATTCATCTAAATATGTTTAGTTAGTTACCGCTCATTAGCCAGGGCTAAGGCAGAAATACATGAAATACACCGCCAGCTCAGTCAATTCCATCCGAGGACTGCAGTTTCGTGCTTATTAGCACTCATCAGCCCGGAATAGGAAGTGCCTGAGCTGGAGGTGGAAAACCTCTTAAGGAAGCCAAGAGTGCCATACAAACTGGTAGCTAATATAGAATTAGCACTGACCAGAGGAGTGACTGAAAATAACATGGCTTGCCTCCAATCTTCGAATTGAACCGAACCACTGCTTCGGTCACTCGTCTGGTCAGCGCTAATTCTATAAAAGCAACCAGCATTTTTTTTTTCTTTTTTTTTTTTTTTTTGGCACTCTTGACTTCCTTAAGAATTTTTCCACCTCCAGCTCACGCACTTCCTATGCCGGGCTGATGAGTGCTAATAAGCACGAATTATTTTATTTCATGTATTTCATCTAAACATGGTTTGAATATCCTGACATTACCCACCTTGCCTGGCGTATCCTTGAGGGTCTTCTATCCATGGAGGTGACTTCAAAAGCAGAGAAGGCGGCAGAACGTGCATGACCACGCCCCCTAAAATGAGAAATCCTCCGGCCAGTCCATAGGTGTCCAGGATTGCCTCGATCATGAAGGGAAATCCCAGGCTTCCCACGCATGCCCCGGACAGAGCAATTCCTGATGCAGTCGCGCGGTATTTCCTAAAATATTGGTTGACTACCACTTGGAACAGAGTGTTGGCAAATGCGAAACCGAAGCCTATGGTGCGACAAAACAGAAAATAAAATGGCTACAACAGCAGCAACAACGATAATAATAATAATAATAATAATAATAATAATAATCATAATAATAATAATAATATAATAATAATAATAATAATCATAATAATAATAATAATCATAATAATAATAATAATAATAATAATAATAATAATAATAATAATAATAATAATAAAAATAGCTGTAACCACAGCAACAACAATAATAATTATTATTATTATTATTATTATTATAATGATACGAAGAAGGAAAAGAACAATAACAATAGCTTTAACCACAGCAGCAACAACAACATTACTAATAATAATAATAACTAAACTAAGTAGCACAATAGTCCATGGGGGCCAAAGCCTACTGTACCATTCTCAGTTTACGAGACCGTGGGCTCTTCTCTGCAGGACAGATGTTCCGGTTGAGCGGTCAACCGAACGCAGAACCCCCAGGATTTAGTTCCCAAGCTCACTTGGTACTCATTTATAGACCCACTGAAGTGGTAAACAGTTGAGTCGACCGTGATCAACCGGCAACCGTACTCAGGTCTGCGGCGTGGAAGCGCGAAGCGCTACTACTGAGTCACTGGACTTAATTATGATGATATTGATGATGAAAATAATAGTAGTTATAATGATGATTATTATTATTGTGGTGATAATGATATTTAATAATAATAGTTCTAATGAACAAAAAAATAATAATTTTGATGCTGATGATGATGATGATAGTAGCAATAATGGCCATAATAACTAACAGCAGTAGCAACAAATGTAACAATAACAATAACCACCAGAAAGATAAAACCACAAACAATAACTTCACGGTATAACTTAGCAACAAGATATCTTACCATGAACACCACCCCAGAAAACAGCTAGCCAAGCAATATTAGGTGCAATGCAACAAAGAGCGGCGCCTGCTGAAGCCACCACACCCCCTGCAAACGTCACAGCACGTATACCATATCTTTGACCAATCACACCCACAATAGGACCTGTAAAATTTCAGCCAGTTTTAGAAATCAAAACGAAAATTGAAAGGCAAACTATTGCTCATTATTTACATTAATCTAAATGTTCAATATTTGCATCTGTTGCACCTAAAATTCCTGTTGTTAATTTAAAAAATTATTATAATCAGTTCATCCTTTTTGGAGCAGGGCCGACTCTAGTAAATTTTCCGCCCCCAGGTGATGTTGGAAAGTGCCGTCCCCTCGTCTTCATAATATACACATTAGTATATTTTAAATCATCGAACATACTCCCATGTATTGCTGTAAATTAAGGAACAAATTCGAGTATTTATTTTTTTTAAGCAATTCGAATTGCTTATTATTCGCAACTCCAACAAACTATAGGGGGCGCTGCAGCCACTGTCTAATGGCCAATGAAAAAACTAAAACAAACGCACGCTGTAACATATAAATTGCTTCTAAACTTAGGAAATGATAGATATTTTTGTTCGCATGTATGATTTTTTGTTCTTTATTCATTTGAAAAGATTTTTCAAAGTCTTTTGGTTATTCTGACCCATGTAGAAAGAGATTAAAAATCAAAAAGTATTACGAAAGTAAAAAATTATGCAGAACACACAGTAAGTTGTTCTGAAGCAGCCATTTTCACGATGTTGAATTCGGAATTCATAAATTTTTGGTTCGCTTCGAACGGCATTTTCATTTTGTACCGTTTTTTCTATACATTAGTACATATTAAGTTCAGTTTCGTGACATTTCCGGCATTTGTTGACATTTTTGTCACACAGTGCACATACGTGACAGACTGTCAAGAGTAACGTTTAACACTAGATAATTTATTTCTATGACTATATGATTGGATATCCAAAGAAATCATGCATTTAATTCATTCGTCATGGAAATGATTTACCTGATATGCGAAATCTTGTCAAGATACATTATTCTTTCACACAATTTTAAAACCATAATAGACCAAGAGCTGACCCCCCAAAACGCGATTTATCTCTTTTATGGCTTTTGGCCGTTTAAAATAATAAAAAATGCAATGAAAAAACTTTGGCTCTAATCCCCCCCCCCCCACTAATTTTGGGTCACACGGCTGTGTGGGTGGATGAAAGGTCAAAAAAAAAGAAAAATATTAAAGTGATGAGTTAAATGGCTAAAAATTATATAATAACATTAAATTAATAAGAAAAAACACGCAGCAAATTTCTCCCCCAGCTATGTTGGGGCGAACGTAGTGCCCTTCACTGGCAAAGTATCGATTATCAAACTAAAAAAAATGATCACTTTCGTGGGGGGGAATTTTACAGGGTATTAGTTTCATTATTTTGATTGCCAAAAAAAATTCCCCCCCCCCCCAGTAACTATGGGTCAATTTGTCAAAAAAAAAATTTTTTTGTTCCTCTTTATTTGGTCCAAGTCGAGTATTATTCAAACTTACGCATGACTGTTTAAGTTGCAAAAAAAAACCCAAAGTTTGAACGTTTATTCCTTAAAAAAAACTCGTAGCAATCCCCCTCCCCCCACACCTACGGAGGGGTTGCTACGCGGTGCGCGGTTTTACAACGTGGTGCCCCCCCCCCGGGGGTGAATTATCGATTGCTTAAATAAAAAATGATCACTTTCGTGGAGGAAATTTTACAGAGTATACATTTAATTGTTTTAATTGCAAAAACAAATCTCCCCTCCCCAGCAATTATGAGTCTACAAGCTGCAGTGCACGGCGTCGCACGGTCTACCTCAAAAATGTACGTGTATTCGACGTTCCAAACATTTTATACAATTATATAAATTTTCCCGTTTTCATTACATTTCTTATTGCTGCTCCACTCCTATTAGTCAAAGCGCAATGTTATTATAGCCTATAGCCTTCCTCAATTCAACACAAAATGAATATTTCAGTTCGAACCCGTCGTCCCTGTAGACCAAGAGCTGAGCCCCCCAAAACACGGTTTATCTGTTTTATGGCGGGTGGCCGGTTAAAATAACTAAAAAAATGTAATTAAAAATTTTGGCTCTAATCCCCCCCCCCCCCACCCACTATTTTTGGGTCACACGCTGCGTGGGTGGATGAAAGGTCAAAATAAAAGAAAAATATATACATAATAAGTGAAATGGCTAAAAATTATATAATAACATTAAATTAATAAAAAAAACCACGTAGCAACCCCCCTCCAGCTATGCTGGGGCGAATGTGGGAGCCCCCCCCAAGAAGGGAATATCGATTGTTAAAATTAAAAAATTTGATCACTTTCGTGGAGTTGGGGATGGGGAACTTTACAGGATATTTGTTTCATTATTTTGATTGCCAAAAAATCTCCCCCCCCCCAGTAACTATGGGTCAATTTGTCAAAAAAAAAATTTTTTTCTCTTTATTTGGTCCGAGTCAAGAACTATTCGAACTTTCCCATGACCTCTTAAATTGTAAAAAAAATGCAATTATTTATTCGGTTAAAAAAAAAAAATCCCCCCCCCCCCAGCTATGTTGGGGCGAACTTGTTGCCCCCCTCGGGAGTGAATTATCGATTGATTAAATAAAAAAAAGATTACTTTCGTAGAGAGGGGGGATTTTCTCAGAGTTTACATTTGATTGTAGCAGGAACCCCCCCCCCCAAAAAAAAAAAAAATTAATTTGAATTAGAAATTTTAAAATATTTTTCAAAATGAAAAGAAGCAATTCAGCGTCCGTACATCTGCTTCTACCATTGTGTGCTCAGCAGGAAAAGAAGGAAGGGGAAAGTATACGCCTGTGATGATTTCTTCTTACTATTTCGAGGGCAGTTTCGTCAGTGATCAACTGTAGCCAACACAGTGAAGTCGTTATAGCTGTTGGTTTTTCTTTTCGGAGCACGCTGTACCGCATCCTTAAACTGAAAACGTAAAAAAAATCCTTTTTTCAAAAATATATTTTGATGTTTTTATATTATGAGTGTTTTAAAGGGTAATTTTAAGTGTAGCCAGCCATTAGATAAAAGATTGAATGTTTTGACAGAAATTTTATTTGAAGGAATAAAAGTTTCAAAGATTCGAAAACACTGAAAACTGAGATTCCGTGATTTAGATTTTTCCGAGTTCTTAACAGAAGCAGATCATCGAGATTGTAGGAACATTTTTATCAAACTAGATAGACACTATCACAACCAATATGCTGAAGGTAAATAAATCTATATGAATTATCAAATTATTATTTAAAAAATTCATTTAACGCATCGGATTAACGCATTAAAATTTACAAGTAAAAAAAAATCGTTATTGCAATTTAAACATAAAATCACTTTTGTTTGTGAAATAAACTCATAATTACTGGGGTAGGGGGAGATTTTTTCTTGGCAATTAAAATAATTAAATGTATACTCTGAAATTCCCTCACGACAGTTATTTGTTTTTTATTTAATCAATCGATAGTTCATCCCTGAGCGGCACCACATTGTAAAACCGCGCACCGCGTAGCAACCCTCCCCCACAAATAGATGGGAGGGGGGGAATTTGCTACGAGTTTTTTTAACGAATAAACATCCAACCTTTGTTTTTTGCAATTTAAGCGGTCAGACTAAAGTTCAAATGGTACTCGACTCGGACCAAATAAAGAGAAACAAAAAAAAAAAAAAAAAAAAAAAACAATTTTTTTTTTTTTTTTTTTTTGACAAATTGATCCATAGTTCTGGAGGGGGAGGGGGAGAGATTTTTTTTTTTTTGCAATTAAAACAATTAAATGTATGCTCTGTAAAATTCCCTCCACGAAACTGATCATTTATTTTTAATTTAATCAATCGATAATTCACCCCTGGGGGGGAGCACCACGTTGTAAAACTGCGCACCGCGTAGCAACTCCCTCCATAGGTGTGTGGGGGGGGGGGATTGCTACGAGTTTTTTTTAACGAATAGACGTTCAAACTTTGGGTTTTTTTGCAACTTAAACAGTCATGCGTAAGTTTGAATAATACTCGACTTGGACCAAATAAAGAGGAACAAAAAAAATTTTTTTTGACGAATTGACCCATAGTTACTGGGGGGGAATTTTTTTGGCAATCAAAATAATGAAACTAATACCCTGTAAGATTCCCCCCCCCCCGCGAAAGTGATCATTTTTTTTTAGTTTAATAATCGATACTTTACCCCTGGGGGGCACCACGTTCGCAGCAACATAGCTGGGGGAGAAATTCGCTACGTGTTTTTTCTTATTAATTTAATGTTATTATATTATTTTTAGTCATTTAACTCATCACTTTAATATTTTTCTTTTTTTGACCTTTCATCCACCCACGCAGCCGTGTGACCCAAAATTAGTATTGGGGATTAGAGCCAAAGTTTTTTAATTAAATTTTTTTATTATTTTAACCGGCCACCCGCAATAAAAGAGATAAATCTTGTTTTGGGGGCTCTGCTCTTGGTCTATAAGAAATGTAATGAAAACGGGAAAATTTATATAATTGTATAAAATGTTTGGAACGCCAAATACACGTACATTTTTGAGGTAGACCGTGCAACGCCGGGCAATGCAGCTAGTAGACTCATAACTGCTGGGGAGGGGAGATTTTTTTTTAGCAATTAAAACAATTAAGTGTATACTCTGTAAAATTTCCTCCACGAAAGTGATCATTTTTTATTTAATCAATTGATGATTCACCCCTGGGGGGCACCACGTTGTAAAACCGCGCATCGCGTAGCAACCCCCTCCATAGGTGGGGGGGGGGGAATTGCTACGAGTTTTTTTTTTAACGAATAAAAGTTCAAACTTTGGGGGTTTTTTTTTTGCAACTTAAACAGTCATGCGTAAGTTCCAATAATACTCGACTTGGACCAAATAAAGAGGAACAAAAAAAAATTTTTTTGACGAATTGACCCATAGTTACTGGGGGGGAATTTTTTTTGGCAATCAAAATAATGAAACTAATACCCTGTAAAATTTCCCCATACGACAGTGATCATTTTTTTTTAGTTTGATAATCGATAATTTACCAGTGGGGGGCACCACGTTCGCCCCAACATAGCTGGGGGAGAAATTTGCTACGTGTTTTTTCTTATTAATTTAATGTTATTATATAATTTTTAGCCATTTAACTCATCACTTTAATATTTTTTTTTTTTTTTTTTTTTTTTTACCTTTCATCCACCCACACAGCCGTGTGACCCAAAATTAGTGGGGGGGGGGGGGGAATTAGAGCCAAAGTTTTTTCATTGCATTTTTTATTATTTTAACCGGCCACAAGCCATAAAAGAGATAAATCGTGTTTTGGGGCGTCAGCTCTTGGTCTATAACCCTATAAACAGATTTTTGGCGTACTTTTATTTTTATAGTTCAAATTCTTAACGTTCTTTCTGGATTTTTCAATCTGTTCTGCGATAAATATTTACAAGAAAATTTATTTGCATACTGTCTATTTCAGTAGGATAATGTAGTAACAAAGGTTATTTAAATCATTTATGTGGAATTAGGTTAAGGAAAAGTGTCCAGTCAATGTTGTCAAGTTCGTTTTTTTTTTTTTTTTTTTCATCGAATTAAAAAACTGATATTTATTCAAATTCACTCAGAACAAGATAAATAAAATGTGTATTCACAGTTTATATCAGTTTATATCAGATATTTTTGATGTTTCGCTGTTGCGGATGACGATTCCAAATGATGAATTACGCAAATAAAAAAAATACACATAACAAACTATTTGTTTTGCCCAAAATGAACACATGGAACGCAATGTTTTAGTTTTGTCGGCAGTTTTGTAAATCTCCGCAAGGTAGCGTATTCGAGCGCTGGAGTTGCGAATCCCAACTTGACCGCTATTGACGTTCCGGTTCCTTTTGCAATGTCCCCACATAATGATCATCTCTAGTAATATATAAGGCAACACCTCATCCATGTTTGCAATGTATTTCAATTGTTAAATACGTATGTTTATTTATTTCATTTTACACAATCTGCCGAATGGCAACACCTCATTGTTGAAAAGTAAAAGACACACGCATAGACTAATAATAAGAATAGACCGAGCTATGGCAACCCTTTGCTGCTCATGAACCAAACCATGTGACTAGTGGATATCCTAGCAACAGCGGGCGTTCATCGTAGCAGACGATCAACGCCCGTAAGAAATAAAATAAATAGAATTGATGGAACGCGGAATATTTATGGAGTCCGATTTGTAAATTTGTTATTCTAAGTTGTAAATATTTTGTTAATATAGTGAGTTGTTCGTTTAGATAGTATTGTGCATTTTCTTTAGTCAATTTCAATAACTTTCTAAGCAATTAAAAATGCAAGCGCCCAAATAGAATCGGCAAACGGTAAGATTTTTGCCTACAATTTCAATTTAAGATTCGGATTAGTACATTTTTGCGTTAACTCAAAACGTTTACCTCCATTACGTTCACGCCAACGCTGACGTAGCAGTTCCAAATAAAATAAAAGTTACTCAAAACTGTGATCAAAAACTAATTGCTAATGTCAAAATAATTCATAACTAAAAGAAAAACAGTTCAATCTCTGCACCTGGAAAAAAATTATAATGAAAACACATTACGTCTTAAAATACATGTCGAGTGCCAAACTACAGATAATGTTGCCATCTAGCAACCATGCTGCCAAAGTTTTCGCCAAGCCTTCCACCAGTCACATGATGTATCCATGACCCAATTTTTTCATCAGCAAGTCTGGGAAAGCTCGGTCTACTCTTATTATTAGTCTATGGACACACGAGATCGTGTTCGATAGATTTTTAATTTAATTGAGCGACGACTTTTTGAGGTGTAACAACATTATGTGCGGTGTTAATAAAGTTTGATTGATTTTTATAATACAACTAGCAAAAATACCCGGCGTTGCCTGGGTTAGCAATAATTATGAGAAACAATCGTTACTTGCCTTTGTTTTGTGTTTTAAGTGAAAGAACTTAAAACACACCTTTTTGACGTGATTTAAAATCTAGCTTCTTCCTTACTCATAAAACTAAAGTAGCAGTATGTAAAAAGAGCAAAATAGTATTCATTTAGAAACGAAAATACGAAATGTAAGCGTATACAAATTTGAAGAATTTCCGAAATATGAAATTAAACTTCACATGTTTAAAAAGATTTATCAGTTAATACTTTTTTTTTTTTTACATTAAGTCTTACCTTCTCTGTATGTCCATTGAAGAACGAACTGTTTAAAAAAATGTAGCCGCGCGCCCGTGATCCCCTTAAACTTGCTTTAGTTATTTTGGAAAATTTCAATTATTGTGGGTTCTTGATGCGATTTAAAATATTGTTACAAATCCTGTAAATAGTAATTATTGTGGTAACGTAACCTGTAAATAATTTCCCGTAATGAATATACAACCCCTTAACATATGGCTAAAGTATACAACCCCCTATTCTTTTTATTTTCATTGATAAAATTTGATAACGGTCTACGCATTTCTCGAAGCAGAAAGAATGTTGTGGAAAATTCTTGGATGTTTATAAAAGCCGTTAGCGATGGATAAACAGTTAGTTTCGATTGAGATTTCGAACTGAGTGCATTTTTGCTCTGTTTATTGCGAGGCATTTCGCTGTGTTGTTTTCGTATTTGGAAGTAAATACGTGTGTAAACGTTGAGTTTACGGTGTTGTGGGATAATTGCTTAATTGCTGATGAATAATTTAGCAGTTTTTGACGATCTTTCCTGTACATAGTGTAAATAAATTTCCTGTGTTTTTATCAAGAACTGTGTTTTCATTTCAAGAAAGTGGAAGTCGCACCGAATCCGTTACAATTGGCGCCCAACGTGGGGCTTCTTCTGGACTTTCTTGGAGTAAGTGTGACTTTGGACATTTTTTCATAAAGACTTTTTTTGAATTAGGACTTTATTTTTATGGTGATTACTCGCGCAATGGATGAACAATTAAAACAACTTCTTGACGCAATCACCTCTGTGAAGAGTGATATGGCTGCTAATCAAGAACAATTAAAAAGTGACTTGACTGCAAGTTTTACAGCTAATCAAGAACAATTAAAAAGTGACTTAACTGCAAGTTTTACAACTAATCAAGAACAATTAAAAAATGATATGGCAGCTAATCAAGAACAATTAAAAAATGATATGGCAGCTAATCAAGAACAATTAAAAAATGATATGGCGGCTAATCAAAACCAATTGAAAAGTGATTTAACGGTGCTGAAAAATGACCTAGTTTCTAACCAAGAGGAAATTAAAAACGATCTTACTTCGGTAAAGACTGTGATGGAAAATAAATTTAATGAGATAGAGTATCGAGTTGATGCTATTGAAGGAAAGTTTGAGGCAGTTGAAGGCCGATTCATCGCAGTGGAAAATAAAATCGAAGAGAAATTTGAAGAAAAATTAAGTTCCGTTGAAGGCCGATGCAATGCTGTAGAAAATAAACTGGAAGAAGAAGATAGAAAATTTCATCAACTTAAAGAAGACATCTTTAAAGACCTGGAAAGGAGATTTGCGACCGCGGAAAGCAGCTCTGTACAGTTTGGCGCTCCCACATCGGTTGCTCGACCGTCCATTAAACTTGCCACCTTTGATGGGAAAACTTCGTGGCAGGTTTACAAAACTCAGTTCATGATAGTGGCGGAAGCGAACGGATGGGACTCTGCTACCAAGGCCTGCCATCTTGCAGCATCCCTGAGAGGTGACGCAGCGGACATTCTTCAGACCCTTCCGGACGGCCAGCGCCTGGATTTCGCCGCCCTCACATCTGCGTTGGAGCTTCGCTTCGGTGAGAAGTGCCAGAAAGATTTCAGCCGACTCCAGTTGAAGTCCCGTTTCCAGAAAACCGGGGAAACCCTGCAAGAGCTCGCGGCGGACATCGAGAGACTGTCTCATCTTGCTTTTTGCGACTGTCCTGCGGATGTTCGGGACAACCTGGCACTCAACTACTACATCGACGGGGTTCGAGATCCGGAAATCCAGAAAGCTCTACGGATGGCGGATGTCAAAGACCTGAGATCTGCTGTTGTGTATGCGATGAAGTTGGAGGCCGCCCAGCAAGCAACCCGCAAAGATCGCCATTCAGTCCGCGGCGTGAAAAACTGATGAGTCTGATCCGGTTTCGTCACGCTTTGCAGAACTGGAAAAGCAAATAAAAGAAATTGCAGGAATCCTCAAAAGGACCTCGGCTCCCAAGGACCAAAATGGACAATCACTTAAGTGCTGGAAATGTGGCGGCGAGGGTCACTTACGAAGAAACTGTGAAGCTCGCCAAGAAACCAGAGGGAAGAGCACCTCTCCCTCGCAGGTCCAGGAAAACTAAGCCATGGCAATCTCGCGGGGCGGAGGTCGCCAAATTGGAATGAGCCCCATCTTAAAGTTTTCCAGATTTCATCGACGAGTGGCGGCAGTAATGGACTGTTTGTTTACGCATATGTAAACGGGTTTCCCTGCGAACTGATTATTGACACTGGAGCCAATGTTACAATCATTAGAACAGATGTGGCTCGTCAATTTGGACTCAACATTCTATGGACGCCGCCATGCGTTACCCTCCAAACTTTGACAGGTGACAAGATCGAGATTGAAGGTAAAGTGAACTTAGAAATTGTGTTTGGAAATGCCACTTACCATCATACGGCATTCGTTGCTGCTATCACAGACCCCTTCATTCTCGGATTGGACTTTTTAAAGAAGTATGACTTCAACCTCGACTTCAAGACTAATGAGCTGCACTCGACGAGAGAAGACATAGCGGTCTTTCCCGCAGAAAGTGATGTAAAATCCGCTCATCAAATAATTGCCCAAACAGATTTGTCAATTCCCTCAAGGTCAGAATCATTAATACCCGGCTCCATTGAAGGAGGCAATAGTTTTCGATTTGGACTCATTGAATCCCCCAACTTAAGCAATAGCCTAAAAGGAGTGCTGGTAGCATCTACGCTTGTGGACCTTTCTAAGGATGTAATTCCTGTAAGAGTCGCCAACGTGAGTGAAAGGCCAAGGAATATTCGGAAAGGTGAAGTGTTAGCAACTTGTACTCCAGTAAACTGCATCATTAGAAGAATCAATTCCCCCGATACTGTGTCTTCTGAGTCCTTGACATCGAAGTTACTTGGGAGTGCGCCATTATCGAAAGATCAAAGAACTGCTGCGGAACAATTGGTGGAGGACTTCAAGCATCTGTTTTCATCTACATCGGAGGATGTGGGCAGGACGAATTTAACGCAGCATAGGATCTACACTGGAGAACACCTCCCTATTAAGCAGCATCCAAGACGACTACCATTCGCGAAGAAGGAAGAAGTTGAGACCCTCCTGAAAGAGATGAAGGAGAATGATGTAATCGAACCCTCATCCAGTCCTTGGGCCTCTCCCATCGTCTTAGTCCGAAAGAAAGATGGCTCCACCCGATTTTGTGTCGATTACCGACGGCTGAATGAAATCACCAAGAAAGACAGCTACCCTCTTCCACGGATAGACGACACCTTGGACACTCTTTCCGGACACAAGTGGTTTTCGACCCTGGACTTGAAGAGCGGCTACTGGCAGGTTGAAATACACCCTGACGACCGAGAGAAGACAGCGTTTACAACTGGACAAGGCTTGTGGCAGTTTAAAGTGATGCCCTTCGGCCTCTGCAATGCACCAGCTACGTTCGAGCGTCTTATGGAGACAGTGTTAAGAGGACTTTCCTACGAATCCTGTCTGGTCTATTTAGACGATATCATCATCGTGGGACGCAGTTTCGAAGAACATCTGGCAAATCTTAGGAAGGTGCTGCAAAAGCTTAAGGAAGCCAATCTGAAGTTAAGCCCGTCCAAATGTAATTTGTTCCGCCGGGAAGTGAACTACCTTGGTCATATCATCTCTTCTGAGGGTGTACAAACCGATCCGGAAAAGGTATCCGCGGTCAAGAGTTGGAGTCGTCCCGAAAACATCCATCAGCTGCGAAGTTTCCTGGGGCTCTGCACGTACTACAGGAAGTTTGTGAAGGGTTTTTCCAACATTGCACGACCTTTGCATAAGCTGACGGAGAGCAAGCAAAAGTTTGAATGGTCCAAAGAATGCGAAGATGCATTTCTACGACTGAAGGAGGCTTTAACATCAACGCCTATCCTCGCCTATCCTCAGCCTGAAAAATCCTTCATCCTAGACACTGATGCGAGCCACGAGGGCATCGGAGCTGTTTTATCCCAAGAAATTGACGGAAATGAACATGTCATCGCTTACTGGAGCAAATGCTTAACAAAGTCGGAGCGAAATTACTGCGTCACCAGAAAGGAGTTACTGGCCATAGTGAAAGCTGTAGAACACTTCCATCATTACCTCTACGGCCGAAAATTTCTGCTTCGGACAGATCATGCCTCATTAACTTGGCTTTTGAACTTCAAAAATCCGGAAGGCCAGATAGCCAGATGGATACAGCGGCTCCAGGAATATGACATGGAGATCAAGCATCGAAAAGGGTTATCTCACGGTAATGCTGACGCTTTATCAAGAAGACCCTGTCCTGAGAACTGCCACTATTGTTCCCGAATCGAGAAACAGTATGGAACGACTAGCCCTACCGCCTATCAGGTGACAGTGACTCCAATATCATCAGAACCTGATCCATGGAGTGACGACCAAGTTCGAAAAGATCAACTTGAAGACCCCGACATAAAACCAATTTTGGAGTTCATGGAAAGCGACAGTCGGCGACCTAGCTGGCAGGACGTTTCCATCTTCAGTCCTGCAACAAAAAGATACTGGGCTTTATGGAACTCGCTCCATTTGCGGAACGGCGTGCTACACCGAAAATGGGAATCTGACGACGGCAAGACATCTAGGTGGCAGTTACTACTTCCCCGATCAAGAATTTCAGATGTTCTGAAAGAAATACATAGTAGTGCGACTGGAGGACATTTTGGTGTCTTGAAAACCCTCGATAAAGTTCGGGAGCGCTTCTTCTGGAGCAAGGCGAAGGATGACGTGGAGAAGTGGTGCCATTCTTGTGACGCCTGTGCTGCTCGTAAAGGACCGAAGAAGAGAAGCAGAGGGAAGCTACATCTGTACAACGTTGGAGCTCCTTTCGAACGAATTGGGATTGACATCCTGGGTCCTCTACCAAGAACTGCTGATGGGAACAAATACATTCTTGTTTCCATCGACTACTTCACCAAATGGCCGGAAGCATATCCCATTCCAGATCAAGAGGCTACCACCGTAGCAGAGACTCTAGTCCAACACTGGATCTCGAGATATGGAACACCTTTGCAGATTCATTCCGATCAAGGGAGGAATTTCATCTCTGCTGTTTTTAAGGGCCTATGTCAAATTCTCGGAATTGAGAAAACTAGGACAACACCACTACACCCACAATCGGACGGCATGGTGGAGAGATTTAACCGCACAATCCTGAATAAAAATCAACAGGATTGGGACAAGAAGCTACCTTTGTTCCTGCTGGCCTACCGCAGTGCTGTCCACGAGACTACCGGATTTGCCCCATCTCAGATGCTCTTCGGACGAGAGCTTCGGCTACCTTGTGATCTCGTCTTCGGTCGTCCTCCGGATGCGCCTTCATCGCCTGAGGAGTACATCCAGGATCTCCAGGCCCGGTTGGAAGACGTTCATAACTTCGCACGAGAGCGAATCAACATCGCGGCGGAGAAGATGAAGACCAGATACGACACAAGGTCTACTGGACATGAATTCAACGAAGGCGACAAGGTTTGGTTATGGAATCCCGTCCGACGGAAAGGTCTTTCACCCAAATTGCAGTCGCATTGGGATGGACCCTACAAAGTCCTTAACCGACTGAATGACGTCGTAGTGAGGATCCAAAAATCACCTAATGCAAAACCTAGGGTTGTACATTATGATCGGTTAGCCCCATACTATGGCCATAGTTCATGAGTATTATGTAAACAACCATGGTTGATAACATAAAAGTTGTAGATAATTAATTTTTGCTTTTAATGTTTAGTAATATTTCTTGTTATTATTGTGTTTCCTTTGCACTATTGGTTATTATTTAATGTGTGTAATTGTGAACTTGTGATAGAAGTTTGGCACCCTTTCTGGGGATTGTACTGCCCGGGACGTGCCCCCAGTCCTTAGGAAGGGGGCAATGTTACAAATCCTGTAAATAGTAATTATTGTGGTAACGTAACCTGTAAATAATTTCCCGTAATGAATATACAACCCCTTAACATATGGCTAAAGTATACAACCCCCTATTCTTTTTATTTTCATTGATAAAATTTGATAACGGTCTACGCATTTCTCGAAGCAGAAAGAATGTTGTAGAAAATTCTTGGATGTTTATAAAAGCCGTTAGCGATGGATAAACAGTTAGTTTCGATTGAGATTTCGAACTGAGTGCATTTTTGCTCTGTTTATTGCGAGGCATTTCGCTGTGTTGTTTTCGTATTTGGAAGTAAATACGTGTGTAAACGTTGAGTTTACGGTGTTGTGGGATAATTGCTTAATTGCTGATGAATAATTTAGCAGTTTTTGACGATCTTTCCTGTACATAGTGTAAATAAATTTCCTGTGTTTTTATCAAGAACTGTGTTTTCATTTCAAGAAAGTGGAAGTCGCACCGAATCCGTTACAATATTAAAAAATTTGCGGAAATCGTTTTGGGATACCTTGGATAATGCTCCCCCTCCTTACTTTGTAAAACGGTATGTTATTAATTTTTGTTAAAGAGATATTGTCGCCATATGCTAAAATACTTTTGGTCACCATAAAATGGCGCTAAACAATTTCATCTGTAATGTTTCCAAAATAAGTAGTAAAATTTGGCGTTGGTTTGAATTTGTGCACAAAGTCACATTAATGGAAGTTTTTGTGCTGTTTATGGATTTGCCTAATTTAGTTGCTGGATTATTTTACAGTAAAAAAAGTTTTTAAAGATTCTTTGATTGGCGATATTTTGTTTACATTCTGAAAGCTGACAAACATTATTACATAGTCTTTGGCTTCAAAAACCACGACAGTTGAAAAAACTGCCAAATGCATCCGCTACTGAAATCTTTCTACATAAATTTTGGCGAGGTTTCTGCTGTTAGATTGGATAATGATTAAGTGTCCAATCAGCACAAATAATTATAAAAAAAAACCCAGTAATTACAACTGAAGTTCCGTTTAAATCGAAAATAATCAGCCAAATCTAGTTATTATTAGCCAATCTTGGGGAAAAAACGTTACTTTAAGATTTGACTTGAGAAAAGCCTCAAACAGTCAGACGAAACACAAAAATATTCAACAATTCTAGCTTTGAACTGAGAGTTGA
Source organism: Uloborus diversus (assembly GCF_026930045.1). Lineage (NCBI taxonomy): Eukaryota > Metazoa > Arthropoda > Arachnida > Araneae > Uloboridae > Uloborus > Uloborus diversus. The sequence goes on along the minus strand of NC_072737.1, from coordinate 158,128,732 downwards.
GATGATACACTAAAAAATGAATTGTATTGAGGAAAGCCTTCGAACATGGAACAAAAAAAGCCCATAACTCGTTTTTCATACAACTTAGAACTTTCTAACAGATGCCATCTTCAGCAGAAAAATAAGCGCTTTCGATGGACACATAATTTTAATATGTGCACGTATTTTTTAATCGTCATATTGGGGCATTTATGCGAAAATTTGGACAAATTAGAATAAAAAAGGAACTATCAATCGGATTTTTATCGAACTGGTCTACAAACCTCCCTAGTATCAAAAAAAACAAACGGTGAAAGTTTCAGCCAAATCTGCCGGGTAGTTTCTGAGATCTTAGGGAACAAATTTACCAAAGTCCATTTTTATATATATAGATGGAGTCAAATTTATATACGAATTTAAGGAGTGTGTTTATACCTGCTCGACTTCCTCCTTACCTTAGGTTGGCTTATACCTTATAGTTTCGTGATGCCTCGACGAAAACTAACCGATGAAGAACGTGCTATCGCACTACTAACGTGCTTAGATGTTATCGCATTGGGGTTGTTTCCTTCAGTCAAAAGTACTACTTTTAATCACTGAAATTGATACAATGAGTAAAAAAAAATAACATGGACCCAGATAATACTTTTATTTTCCCAACAGTTATTTTTTAATTAATTTTGTAAAATGTCCGATTTTGAAAACAAGGCATGGTCTTTATGACGTCACAAATGATGCAATTTGGTGCATCTTTCTACCACTTTTCCACGCTATGATAATCAAGAAACGAATTAAAAATTGCGCTCTACGCTTGCTATCAACCATATCGTTGCCCATACACATGAGTAAAGATGCGAATTAAATATTTTTCTCCGTGAATGGCAACACTGAATGGCATTTCATCATTTGTGATGTCACACGACAGAAACAAAAACAATAAAAGACACCGATTGAAGTAATTTTTTTAAAAATATTAAACTTGAACAAATTACTTAAAAAATGGTCAGATCCTATATTTTTAAGCATGCTCTTTCAGAAAAACATACTTTTAAAATTTTGGAAACGACCTCACTCGGATTGCGAAAACATCTTTTGAATGCAATTTGCCAGCATTCAAATGAAAAGGGCCCGGAGGGCCCTTCGCTAGACGCAGATGTTTTCTCTCTCTCTCTCTCTTTTTTCTTTGCCTCTTTACATTTTGCCATCTTGAAATTTGCCGCCCCTAAAATCTGCCGCCCTAGGCGGTGGCACAGGTCGCTTACCCCAAGAGCCGCTCCAGTTAGCATCTGTGGTGCCACATGCATTCACATAATTACACAAATACTGTTTGACCACAGATTGTATGGAATTGGCAAACATCCAGTTAAGACGACTCCATCTGAATGAGGGGAAAAATAAAAATTTTAAGCGCGTTTTCCGCTCATTTGAATGAGAGTCAGCTTAATTTAGAGACTAACATACATGTGCAAAAGCTGACATCCAGATGCTTCCATTTCCGCCTCTAAACCGGATGTTTGCCTTTCCATGCAATCCGTGGTTAGACAGTAAGTACACACACTTGAAAAACTTATAACTCCCACCTTTTTCGCGTCGGGGAGCCTTGTTGCACTTAAAATTTAAACTTATAAAATTTTTAATTCCATTAGAGTAAATTTCTCAAGCTTACCAGAAAGTGTTCTTACAGAGTTTCTTAAAGCAAATGGTAAGATAGCATCCTCTCTCGTACTCTTGTAAGTTTCCAAAACTGCAACATACAAAAGTCCCACATTTCTGGACAAACCAGACAATATCATGTTGATGACACAAGAAGCCAATGCTATGACCCAAGCTTCGCCTTTGTCCGGTTCAACCAATCGCGACATTTTATAACTTTTCGAATTCTTCTGAGTAATTATGTTCTTAGTTGAAACGTAAAGTATAACTTGTTAAACATATCCAGCAAATGTATCATATACTACTGAAATACTGAACAAAGTTTTTTTTTTTTTTTTTTTTTTGCTACTTATTGTTGATTTTCCGCAAAATCAGGCAGCATTCGTTTTGAAGAAAGACGAAAATAATTCCGCGCATGATAACGCCAAACAGCCTATTGATAATATGACGAGTTCCACCATTTGTTTCTCCTGAAAAGTTTATCTCATTAAATTATTAGAATAAAACGCGATAGAATTTTAGAACTTTGAAGATAAAATTGTTTGTTAATATTTCATACAAGACAGCTTTATTAGGTCATTTACAGAAACAAGCTACTTCTCTTACGAGAAAAAAAAAAGTTGCAGTGAATGTTTTTTATCTCACCAAACGATTGATATTTTCATAAAACTTCGGGAAAAAAACTTCGCTTATGAATATTAGTAAAAATGTAAAAAGGATACCGACAAGGCACTTTTTATCTGTGACTAAAATCTAAAAATAGAGAAACTTTTTGAATTTATGTCGAGTGATAACATTTTTGCTAGTAAATTTTAAAAGTTAAAGTCAATGAAATTTGAAGAATTTCTTATAAATGTCTGTTAATCTATAATGGGGTTGTTTCTTTCAGTCAAAAGTAGTACTCTAGTCACTGAAATTGATAGAATAAGCAAAAAACAAATAACATGGACCCAGAAAATTCTTTCATTTTCTCAACAGTTATTTTTTAATTAATTTTTTAAAACGTCCGATTTTGCAAACAAGGCGTGGTCTTGATGACGTCACAAATGATGCTCTATGGCGCATTTTGTACCGCGTTTCCACGTTATGATAATCAAGAAGCGAATTAAAATTGCGCTCTACGCTTGCTATCAACCATATCGTTACCAATACACGTGAGTAAAGATGCGAATTAAATATTTTGCTCTGTGAATAGCAACACAGAATGGCATTTCATCATTTGTGATGTCATCGGCGAGAAATGTTAACAATAAAAACGTAACAATTTAAGTAATTTTTTAAAAATATTGAACTTCAACAAATTATTTAAAAAATTGTTAGATCCTATGTTTTTAAGCATGTTCTTTCAGAAAAAAAAATTTTTAAAGATACTACAGCATAAAGATACATTACTGATTCTTGTTCTTCATAAATTTAATGCAATGAAACAAGAATGTAACACATTCGGAGTTTTTGTAGGATGTGTTGTGCTACAAATGATAAATCCATTAAAATAGAATTCCCTTTAACTAGCAACATTAGAGTCTTACCTGATAAACACCTAATGCCATTTCTCACCGTAAAGGGAAGAGTGGCGTCTTGCCTGGAAACTCCATAGGTTCCAATAACACCCACGTATAAAATGCCAATCATTCTAGAAAGTCCGGACAATATCATGTTGATGATGCATGCACAAAAAGCTATCAGCCACGCTCTGCCTTTATCGGGTTCTTCTAATTCCACCATTTTGTAAGTTTTTCGATCAATTAACGTTCAGTTCATAAATGAAGAGGGCTACCTTACCTAGTTGGAATTCGTTAAGTCTAGTTGAAAAGTGTTCTCCCTTAGTTTCTCGTCTAATATTCGAGTCCGTTGGAATTTGTAAAGTAATGTTTACTGCTTCAACTTCTCATCGAATATTTAGATCCGTTGGAATTTGTAAAACAGTCTGTACTGCTTCACCTTATCTTCGAATATCTGCGTCCGTTGGAATTTGTAAAACAATGTGCACTGCTTCAACTTAACATCGAATATTTGACTCCGTTGGAATTTGTTGTGCACTGCTTCAACTACTCATCGAATATCTGGGTTCGTTGGAATTTGTAAAGTAATGTGCACTGCTTCAACTTCTCATCGAATATCTGAGTCCCTTGGAATTTGTAAAACAATGCGCACTGCTTCCTCATTGACTATATGAGTCCGTCGGAATTTGTAAAGCAATCTGTACTGCCTCAACTTCTCATCGAATATTTGAACTTGGAAGATTCAATTGTCACCCATGTCAACATATTTGTCTTCACTCTCGTCATTGAAGTCGTCCTCGATATAAATATTTGGCTATGTTTCAGAAGACAGCCAGATAAAATTTCTATATTCATAAATCCAAAAGGATTTTTACGTGAACTTGCTAACTTATGCTTTAAATATCTATTCAGAGTCTAACTAAACGTTTCAAAATGCATCTGAATTCATGGCAGTTTTTCAAATGTTGCTAAATTGCCTCAATAAGAATGCCTAATGAGTATTTTTTCCCCAAGTGCAGTTTTTTTTCTTCAAATGCCTCGCACTAGGAAATTACCTTGTCAACATCTCCTGATCTATTTGCTTAGGCATTAGTGGAGAAGCGTTTAGATTAAGCAATCAGTAAAAAGCAAACTCATCCTGTAAATTCTTCTGACATTATGTTCAAAGGTTCTTAAGATTGTAAGAAAAATAACCTTGTCCTTCGATAAGAATTATTTAAAGTGCTTGGTTATACATTTTGTTTTTTCAAGAATACTGAATGTTTCTTAAACAAATTTAGAAAGCCTAAGTTTTAGATTTTTAACTGACTAAAACGAAGATTAATTTTGATTTCAATCATTGAGACGGACTTGAGATTTCTTATACACAATGTGGGTTTAATTAAGACGGCAGATTTAAAATGCAAAAACCTGAAATAAATTAATGCAAAAACTCAGCGTAACTCTTTTGCAATAATTTTCTGCACACTATGCAACATAACATTCATAAATACATGCTGTACACCTCGTATTTCCACCAGTATTAAAATATCTACACGGGTAAGATTCCCAATTCTGTAAAGTTCATATTTATCATGGTACATGCAATTAAATTCTTTTTTTCCAACATATTTCAATTCGGAAAGCATTTTGATTAAGTAAAAAATATATGTAGACCATTGATGCGTTCTTGTTATGCATAAATTAAGAAATTAAATGTGTATCCATTATTTTACACACAAAATATCATTGAATTAAAATGGCTCTATTAAAACTAGACCAACAAGTTTTGAATGTTTTGTTGTTTATTTCTTCAAAATCAACTTTGTTGCCACATTCGATAAGCAAAATAAAAAAAAACTCAACTTGGGGGATATTTCGACCATGGCCCCACTGTAAGCGCCAGCGCATTCAGTGGGGCCATGTTTCGACAAATGGGAATCTGGCGCGGGTGCCAAATTTTTGGTGATTATTATTTTATTTTGGTAACCCCAACCTCTCGGTTGCTTTATGGTAACTCTATGCGCCTAGATATTTCCCTATTCTTTTTTCCCTACAAATCTTGCAAAGCTGCGAAGAAATTTTGCAGATGTCGGTCGCGAGCAATTCGCAACTCCAATAAACTATAGGGGGCGCTGCAGTCACTGTCTAATGGCGGATGAAAAAGGTAAAACAAACAAATGCTGTAACTTATAACTTGCTTTGACGCTTTGTGAATGACAGTAATTTTTTTATCGTGTTTGTGGGAAGCTTTCTTTTCTATTCTTCTGAAATTACATTACACCACAAACTACCTGAAACCTGTAGTTTACCCCAAAGAAAACACGTGGAATGGACTGCTTTACCTTTTCTGGTAGTATTGCTAAGCACCACAAGATAGCGTATTCGAGCTCTGGAGTTGCGAATTGAACTCGTAAAATAACAATTAAGTTTTGCGTGAGAATTCTTTTAATTCGTTTTTACTCTGAAATTTCGAACGTTTAATACTTATAGTTATTAATTAATTCTCTTGCTTAATTTTGCAAAATTAGATTCACTCTTGTTCTGAGTTAACAACTTTTATTCTTATAATTTATTTTGCACTTTCGTCTAACTATAAATCTAACTAAACTTCTACACAGCTCTAAGCGTAAATTTTAATTTAAGGATTTCGATAACTGAGGTTTTTGGCAATTTTTTTAACTATCGCCAAATTCTTGGCTGCCAGAGTTCATGTAACTGAAATTGCTAGAAATACCGTTATTTGACAAAAATTTGATGTTCGTGCTCTCAATTATTCTACTATCCCCCAAAAAATTGTCGAAAATTGCAGTAATAAGAGCTTTTGGCATGATTTTAAAAGCTACCAAACTTATGTTAATCAACTTGTATAGTTTTGAAAGATTTCGATAGGAGTTTTTTGGCAATTATTTCAATTCTCACTAAATTTTTGACGCCAAAGAGTAGACATTAACGTATCTCGATGATTCCGATAGTGGCCCCCATTCCATAACTTAAGTCCCCAACATTTAAGATCGATACGAAATAAAAACACATAACGGTTATGCGCTGTAAATAATCTTCATTGGGTGAGGTGGATATCGGCCATAAAATGTTTATCTTTATTATCACATCCCAATCCCCATTTCTTTTTCTATGGATATGCCTCGTATTACCTATTCTAGGAAATTATCAGAAGGTGAAAGGAATAAACCAGAAGGACGTTCGTCACATTATGGTAATTTTACAGGAGAGAGAAAAAACTTATTCCTGCCGCATGCAATGGATGGGACGCGCGATCTTCTAACCGTGGTAAAAAATTGAAAACGATTTTTTCCCCCTTAAAAATTACATTCACGTGGCTCGAAGCATGAGGAGTAGGCTTCTACATACAATGCACTAATAAACGGAAAATCGCAGATTTCGTAGGTACAGATATGACGAGTGCAAATTTCTTGACCATTTCCATCCAGTCCATTTGTAGAATCAAGAAACTCAACGAGTAGGATCCAATGTCCACATGACCGTAGTTGACGTTGAGCTGATTTTTTAGATTATCATGAGGATGAGAATAAGTCTAGCTGGTGGTTTTTAATAGTTATTTAGAGAGATTGATTTTTGTTGTCATGGTTACAGATCGTCTGCGTTCATTCAAGGCTTAAAGCAAGCAGATTTTACGTTAAAGAAGGTGTATTTTGAGCAAAATCACGTTTTTCAGGAAAAGCACCTATGTTAATGAACTTGATAGCAAAAGATCGTCTAAATACAAAACTTCCAGATTACTGATTCCCTCCATGGAAGATGGATAATAAATAAAAATAACGTAACGGATTATGCTGTAAATATAATCTTTATGGGAAGTGTACGGGTGCAAGTCGGCTATAATAACCACGACATCTTTATGACCGCATCTTCATGACCATTTCTTTTTTGATGGAAATGAATCGCCATTACCTAATCTAGAAAACTACCAATCATAATATCTGTACCTCAGAGCCAGACTGATCGAGTCCAAAAATTGCGATTTTAGTGCATTGAATGTGGGAGCTTATTCCGTATTGAGGCATGTGAACGTATTTCTTAATTTAAAAAAAAAAAAAAAAAAACACCTTTTCAATTTATTTTTTTTTTTTAAATACAGTAGAGTCTCGAAAATCCGAGTCTCAAAAGTCCGAGGTTCCGCTTAATTCGAGGTGCTTGGTTGATAAATCGAAATATTTTGCTATGTAGAACTTTTCTGACAACGTACAATAAGGTAATAACATGATATTAAAAGGTTTATGTCAATAACAGACGCCAAGAAATATTCATTGACTGTTAGAGATGGATAAAGAGATGCTTTGGAGAAAGTAAGAAGCTGGTTGATACAAAAAAACAACTTGAAATTAAAACATTGTTTTGCCTCAAAGAGCGAACAAACATCTCTTTTTGAATATCCGATTGCAATTAAAAAAGGGAAGTGCAAAACTTGACTTTTTAAGAATCATATATACGAAATTTTATCCTTCTATGACTAACGTTTTTGCATTATGTGAGGTACATACGTACGCTCACACATAGACACAAATGTCACGACAAAATTCATCAAAATTTATTCGAGGACGATCAAAGGGTATTTTTCGGTTGCCTGCGAATTTACACACAAAAGCACGAGCAGATATCAAGAAAAAAACAACCAAAACTTGATTAGGTCCAATTAAAACATAAATTTGTCTTGAAATTTGAGTGATAAAATTTTCGAGGAGACAATCTTTCCTTTTAATAGCGTAAGAATATGAAGTAAACAGTGCATGATCTTATGTTTTCCAAAGAATTTTTCGGATAATCCGAGCTTTCAATAATTCGAGGTGACGCGAGTCCCAATTACCTCGGATTTTCGAGACTCTACTGTATTATCAGGGTTAAAAGAGCGCGCGTCCCATCCTTTGCATGCGCCAGAAAAAAAAAAAATCCCCTCTTCTGTAAAACAACCATAATGTACTTAATTCTGACTCTGAGGTAGAGATATGACGGGTGCGAATTTCTTCTCCGTTTCCCTCCCCTAAAAACCTTTTTTGTATATGCTCTTTGCCAAAACTTCTTTCAACAAAACTTGTTTCGTGTAAATACTCCTTTATCAGGACGTGCAAAAGAAAAATATTTTTTGATAATAAAATAGAGAATATTTCATTGGGGGAAAGTATTTTTATTTAATTACTTTGCCCCATGTATGGGGCAAATATGATTTTGTTCTAATTTTACTTGAAAATTCAAATTTACAGTCAAAAAAGAAAAAAGAAAATTTTAATACAAGTTTTATTGCAAAGTGCGTTGTTTTCTTTTTATGTACTGTAATTTCTGTACCTCAGAGCCAGAAGGACGTAAGTCACATTATGGTAGTTTTACAGAAGAGGGAGGAAAAACTATTTCTGTTGCACTCAAAAGATGGGACGCGCGCTCTTTTAAACCAGGTAAAAAATTGAAAGCGGATTTTTTTTTTTTTTTTTTTTTGAGCAAACACGATTGCTTATTGTTCTCACTTGATTGTTTCTGGCGTGCTATTATTTTATTTTCCCGTCAGCACCTCTGCAGCATCACCTTCGACCAGATCCTCACGATGCTGCTCCTATAGCGAAAGCCGTCTCCAGGTTGTGTCCATATGCTACACACACGCGCATACATACGCAACTACACACACAAACACATACACACACTCAAACTCATACATACATACACACGCATACATACAGACACCTACACATACATACAGACTCCTACACATACACACACCTACACATAACTACCCACACACTCATCACACTCATGCCTACACACAACTACCCACACACTCATCACACTCAAGCCTGCACACAGACACAAACACATATGCCTACACACACATACACATTCCCCACCACACGTAAACACTCATACACACAGCTACCCACACACTCCTACCTGCACACAGACACAAACACACATGCCTACACACACATACACATACCCCCCCCCCCGCACACACACACACATAAACGCACATACCCCCCGCACACACACACATAAACACACACGCCTGCATGCACACACACACGCGTGATTGCGAAAAACATAATTTGAATTCAAGAAGTCAAAATTCAATTTTTTTTTCCACCAAGAATTACGTTCACATGACTATAGGAGGAATAGACTTCTATACACAATGCACTAACAAATGGAAAATCGCAATTTTTGGACTTACGTCGGTCTGGCCCTGAGAGGTAGAGGTTTTCAAAACAAATTTCCTATTTTTTCACTTTGAGAAATTTAAGTTATCATATCTATTTCATTTTGCCTCGCATCCCCCTCCTTAGGCAACGGGGTCATTTCCAAAATTTTAAAAGTATTTCTTTCTGAAAGAACATGCTTAAAAACATAGGATTTGACCCTTTTTTAAATAATTTGACTAAGTTTGATATTTTTGAAAAATTACTTAAATCGGCGAACTTTCATTGTTTATGCTTCTGTCCGATGACATCACAAATGATGAAACGCCATTCTGTGTTGCTATTCACAGAGCAAAATATTTAATTCGCATCTTTACTCACGTGTATTGGCAACGATAGGGTTGATAGCAAGCGTTGAGCGCAATTTTAATTCGCTCCTTGATTAGCATAACGTGGAAACGCGGAAGAAAAATGCGTCAAAATGCATCATTTGTGACGTCATCAAGACCATAGACCAAGCCTTGTTTGAAAAATCGGACATTTTAAAAAAATTAGTTAAAAAATAACTGTTGAGAAAATGAAAGTATTTTCTGGGTTCATGTTTTTTTTTTTTTTTTTTTGAGCAATCACGATTGCTTATTGTTCTTACTTGACTGTTTTGATGTGCTATCATTTTATTTTTCCGCCAGCATCCTCTGCAGCATCACCGTCGACCGGCTCCTCACGATGCTGCTCCTCTAGCGAAAGCCATCTCCAGGTTGCGTCAATATCCTACACTTACACGCATACATACACGCACGTACACACACACACACACATACATACACCTACAGACATATACACAAACACATACACATACACGCATACATACAGACAACTACCCACACACTCATGCCTGCACACAGGCACAAACACATATGCCTCTACACACACATACACATCCGCCCCCCCCCCCATACCACAAACACTCATACACACAACTACCCACACACTCATACCTGCACACAGACACAAACACACACGCCTACATACACACACACACTCGTGATTGCGAAAAACATAATTTGAATTCCAAATCTCAAAATTCAAATTTTTTTTTTTTTTTTTTTTTTTGTTTTGTTTTGGCTTATTCTATCAATTTCAGTGATAAAAAATACTACTTTTGACTGAAGGAAACAATCCCCATTTTTCTTTTTTTTCTTTTTTTGCTGCGTAATAAATTTATGCATAAATTCAACAAATGATAAATGTCATAATTAAAATTAAAGCGATAAAAATGAAACAAATCTTTGAAAAGACGTTCCATTAGAATGGCGTCATTTCCGAAAGTTCAAAAGTATTTTTTTCTGAAAGAGCAGGTTTAATAACATAGGATTTGACCATTTTTAAAATAATTTGGCAAAGTTTATTATTATTTAACAATTATTTTAAACGGTGCAATTTCATTGTTTACGCTTCTGCACACATCACAAATGATGATATGCCATTTACTGGTGTCATAGCACAGAGAGCAATATTTAATTCGCATCTTTACTCACGTGTTTTGGCAACGATATGGTTGATAGCAAGCGTTGAGCGTAATATTTAATTAGTTGCAGGATTATCATAAGTCGGAAACGCGGTAGATAGCAAGCGTAAGCATTCAGCGCGCCAGTAGAGATAAGCCAAAGTACATCATTTGTGACGTTATAAAGGCCAAGGCGAAGTTTCAAAATCGGACATTTTAAAAATTAATTAAAAGTTAAGCGTTGGGAAAATAAAAGTTTTTTCCCTCACTCCACGGTTTTTTTTTTTGTTTTTTTTTTTTTTGTTTTTTTTTTTTTTTTTTTTTTTTGCTCTTTCTATCAATTTCAGTGACTAAAAGTAGTACTTTTGACTGGAGGAAACAACCCCATCGAGCAGCAGCATAATTTATGTTCGAAATCTGAGCTATGAGCAACATGCTAGACTCTACACAAGACTGAGCTAACGCAAAAGGCATGAAGAAGTCCTAAGATAAACATGAGACGACAAAACTCAAAACATTGCATCACTACCCAAGGTTGCGAAGAAAGAAAAAAAGACCCTAATGAACCCAGAAAACCACCAAGTAGACTAAAAACACACAGTTTTGCGTAATGCTCTATTCCACCACCGCCTCTTTTTATAAACACAGAGCAGGGCCGCATGCCAATTGCAATGAGACCAATTTTTCAGGGCAAATAGTTCTCCACTGACGAATCCGGAGTGACTAGCCGTGTTCCCCGTAATGTTTTCCTTTATTTATAGATGCACCCACCTACAAAAGGTTTTAGAACTTATTTTACAGGTGGTACCGCAGTTTTCGTTTTGCTCTTAGTGGTGTGACAAGATGCAGAGCCATACGGATTATCTGATACGTTATGGGATAAGACCGTTTGGAGATTACCTGTCCACACGCGTACCAGAAAGCCCCACGGTACGTATTAGGCATGCAATACATTATTATTATTTTATTTTATTTATTTACTAGCGGCCCGTCCCGACCTTATTCGAGTTAAAAAAAACTATATATCTTTAAAAAATATTATACTGTAACCTTTTTAATTTAATTAAAGTTTCGGTTCCATTAGGCTTAGCAGTGCGTTTTAATTTTTTCCCGGTGATTTTACAGCCTTTTTTGTTTGTTTTTTTGAAACTCGAAAGAAATATGAATGAACTCTATGGAGGGTTTTCGCGAGCTTTCGAATGGCGCCAAAATCGAACTGATCGGATAATTATTTCGGGTAGAAGAGCCAATTAATACCATTTTCAGACCCTAAAATTAAAATTCGAACGGTTAGTTCTTTTTTTTTTTTTTTCGAATCCCCTTTTTCCAATTCGTAAATTCAAAAATATTGTCCATTACGTCACTAACATGCCTATTATGTCATTCACATAGCTCACTAAGAACAAATACAAATATGCAATAAAATAACAAAATGTTGAGTCCTAACTGATGTCCTATTTTAATTATGCAATCTATGAAGTATCCTCATATTTTATTTTATTTATTTATTTTTTTTCAGATATTTCATGTAAAATTATTTTTTGTTTAAAATTATTTTTTAAAACAAAAATAAGAAAAAAAAAGTTCTGAATATATTGTTTTCTAATTGCAAACATTTCAATTTGTGTGCAAAAGGAGAGGAATCTGGGAAACAAAAAAAAATTAACTTTTGAAATAAACATTTGATAATAAATGTATTTCTTTCCTCATGTAGGTCCTTTTTTATCCCTAAAAGCCTCCTTCAGCCAGGGCTCTTCATTGAAATCAGGGGCGGCAAATTGGGGGGTGCGAGAGGGGGCGGTTGCACCCCCATATTTTTCACTAATAATAATAAAGAATGGGTGAATTCAATTTAGATAACTTAGAAAATCATTTACCTGCATTTCCAGAACAGAAAAGCCCGATGGAGAGTAATTGTTTGTCTTCACTAAAGAAGTAATTTCTCTTGATATGGGTTAAATATTTCAAAAGTGTGTACTCTATGTTATGATGGTGCATATTGTATGAGATGCCCGTACAATGTTGAGACTGCGCAATTTTTGCGCGTAAACTCCATGTCATTTTGCATAATTTTTTGTGCTCATATTATAACTTAATGTTTAGCTAGTAAGTGTTCATTGATGCCTTGTACTAGAAACACATTTTAGCAACTCGATGTATTATATGCTTTCATGAAAACTTTTTGTAAAGATGTGCTATTTTTGAAAAAAATTCCACATCAAAAAAAAAAAAAAACTTTCACAGCAACCAATATATCTTGAGGCTCTTCACTTGACAATTTGAGTGTGACAGAAGATAATATTCAAGAGTTGAATTTATAAAAGCCCCCCGGAAGAATTACTGGAAAGCGACCTTTTCATTGATAGAAAATCAGAAGTCATTTTAATATGTATGATTTTGTTCGAATTTTTGTTTACTTTATTTATACTGCGGTGCTGCACACTATCATAAAAATTTCACCCCGCTAATCTTAATTCTTGGATTGACAATTGAAATTGTTAGTAATTTTCGCACTAATGCATACTTGAACTAAGTGTGGAACTTCGTCGCAGAACTTCCCATAGCAGTTTTTACTGTATAGCAATGTAGAAGAGGTGACAAAACCCACATGATGTTTCAGCCAAAATATTAAATCAATATTTTGAATAAAATGATCAATTCAGTTTCTGAAGAAATTGAGACAGGATTGGATGAGATATATTTATCATTGGTCTTAAGTTCAATATTATATATCTCGGTTATAGAAAACGAAAAAGAAAATATTACACTTATAAGTAATAGCATGAGGGAAGAGGAATTGTTTTGTGAATTGCGACTATACTTTTTAATGACGCAAAATAAATACTAGCCCAATTTAAAAAAGTAGTTTTGATTTTTTTAAAGAGAGAAACCTGAAGGAAATGTGTTTTTTGACATAACTTTCTTGCTTCCACTGTTTTTTGACTGCTTCAATCAGGTCAGTCACTTGAGAGATGACTTTTGTGAATAAATTGAAAAACCAACGTAAAATGAAGCACAAATTAACACGAAAATACGTCATATAGCTATTTCAAGGCTGCAATGGAGCTTCTTCATCAGTGCGAAAAACTCAGCACACAACCAGAAAGTTGTGGGAGAACTGAACGTCAACCAATTTTGTCTTTTGTGTGTCAGAAGGTTAGAGAAATACATTTGAAGTGCAATGAGGCAAGCAAGACCTTCATCTTTAAGCTATACTAGCGATAAAGCAAAACACTGCATATTTATTAAATACTAGCTTTTGCCCGCGGCTTCGCTCACGTTGATGTAGTTTTTTTTTCAATTGAATCAAGTCATTACAGGTAGAGGTCAAATAATTACCAAAACATTGTTTGTCTCTAGTTTCGCCGACATTTCAAATTGCCTGCCCCCTTAAATGTATCAAAATCAAAAGGTATGATTAAAACTCAAAATTAGGGGGAAAGGGAGTAAATGAAATGTTGGCAAAACTGAGAAGAAACCCAAAAATCACAAAAAATAAATCACGAAAACGTTCAGGAGTTGTAAAGAAGTCAGTTTGGGTAGTTCCCAAAAAATCCAATTCGAGTGAGGTCAACTATTCTTAAATAAAGTGAAACAGTTCCCTTATAATCCCGATCTTCATCAAATACATAATATCCAGCGCTACACCGGCAATCTAAATTATTGTATAATGTGTAACTTCTTACCGTAGAAATCGTCCCAAAATAGAGTCAACAATGATGCTACCCGAAATGTTTGCAATAAACAGTAAAAATTTGGCAATTGTTTGAAATTGTGTGCAAAGACAAAGTAATGGAAGTTTTTGCGCTGTTTATGAATTTGCGAATTAGTTGGCGAATTATTTTACGTGTTAACAAATTTAAAGAAAGAAATATTAAAGAAATGGCGATATTTGGTTACATGGTGAAAACCGAAAAACAGTATTGCGTAGTCTTTAGCTTCAAAAACAGCGACAGTTGAAAAAAATGCCAAATGCCTTAGCTATTGAAATGATTCCACAAAAACAGTTTGGCTGGGTTCCAGCTAATCGATTAAATACCCAATCAATACAAATAAATAAAAAGAAAACCATTAATTGCCTCAAAGTTGCATTAAAATGGAAAAAAATCAGCCAACTCCATGTATTATTTGCCAATCTTGTGCAAAAATCTTACTTCAAGATTTGACTTGAGAAAAGCCTTGAACAGTCACGAAAAGCAAAGATAGTCAACAGTACAACAATAGTCGTTATCGACAGGGAGTTGAGATGATACACTAAATATTGTATTGAGTTAAGGAAAGCCTTCGAATATGGTACTAAAAAGCTCATAACTCGTTTTTTATTCTACTTAGAAATTTCGAACAGGTGCCAACTTCAGCAGAAAAATCAGAGTTTTCGATGGACATATAATGTTAATATGTGCAAGTATTTTTTCATCCCCGTATTAGAGAATTTATACGAAAATTGTGTTTTATTGCCCCCCTAAGGGGGTTTTGCCCCCCCCCCCCATAATGGTACGAAAACTACCCTATGTGTTATTCTGATGCATAAGCTATATTATTGTAAAGTTTCAGCAAAATCCATTCAGTAGTTTTTGCGTGAAAGATTAACAAACATCCATACATCCATACATCCATACAAACTTTCGCATATATATATTTATTAAATTAAATTAAATTAAATTAAATTAAAGAAATTTAATTTAAATTTTGTCATCTTGAATTCAAGTTATGTTTTTCGCAATCACGAGTGTGTTTTTGTATGTGTGTGTGTGGGGAGGGGGTTATGTGTATGTGTGTAGGCATGTGTGTTTGTGTCTGTGTGCAGTCATGAGTGTGTGGGTAGTTGTGTGTATGAGTGTTTGTGTGCGTGGGGGGCGGGGTATGTGTATGTGTGTGTGTGTAAGCATATGTGTTTGTGTCTGTGTGCAGGCATGAATGTGTGGGCAGTTGTGTGTATTTGTGTGTATGTGTAGATGTCTGTATGCATGCGTGTGTGTATGTGTTTGTGTATGTGTGTGTATCGTGGTGTTTGTGTATGTGCGTGTATGTGTTTGTGTGTAGGATATGGACGTAACCTGGAGACGGTTTTCGCTAGAGGAGCAGCATCGTGAGGTCGTCCGACGCGACGGGTGGTGCTGGCAGAGGGTGGCGCCGCGCCGGTGGGAAAAATGATAGCACGCCAAAAACAGTCAAATGAAAGCAATAAGCAATCGTGATTGCCAGGCCCGGACTGGCTCCTTCTGGGGTGGTCGGTTAGGTACTGGAAAGGGGCCCCCTGGTATGATGGTTCCAGGGGCTCTCCCCGCGAAAATGTGAAAAAGTTATTGTTTCAAAAATTGCTTTTCCTTTTTGGGCATGTTAAAAAAATTAAAACAAAAGTTAAATTCATGTATAAACTAGTATGTTGTGGCCATCACGAAACTTTCTTCTATATTTTTCTTTTTTTTCTGATCCTTCCCCCATGCTTGACGAGGAAGCAATATTCCCAACAAAAACAAAATTACACATGCAAATACTTGACGACCATCCCAATGTCTGAATTATTGCAAAAGCAAAGCAAAGAGCGAAAATTGAAAGTTATTTTAAAAGCCTTGCTTGAGTTAAATACAAATATTTTATTTGTTAACAAACATAAAATGGCAACAGTTAAAAATTTTAAATCACTGAGATAATATTTCCGATGGGCCGTGGTAGCCCGATCGGTAGAGTGTCGGATTCGGGGCCGGAGGGTCCTGGGTTCGAACCTCGATGATCGAAGACCCACCGTCGTCATTAAAGGGGACTGGGCGACGTTAAATATGCTCGTGGTCTCAATGTCCTCCAAGTGAAACGATACCTCTGGGGGTGCTAGTACTAGGTAGCTATTAGCTCCTGGACTAGTTCTAAATTCTCATTAACTGTTCGATCCGGTGATGGTGCTGCCATCTATCGGTATATAAAATAATGGAGGCAAGGCACTTAGTATGCAGTCCTCGACATAAATACAGTTGTAGTCAGTTGTGACTCTGAATAGAAATAATATTTCCGATCATTTCCATACAATTAAAATCACGAGAAATAAGCAGACGATAATCTATTACGATTTATCTTTCTTATTGTTGCATTAATAAAGCTATTTTTGTTCGCAAAAAAAAAAAAAAAATCAACACCTCTTGGAGCGATTGGCGTCAAAATTGAACCAAAGCCTGTTTACATATGGATTCACATATATTCCAAATTTCAACCAGAACGTAGCAATACTTCTTGAGATAGGGCACTCACAATGGAAAAAAAAGAACGGGCGATTGCGCTACCCCCTTTTTAGCTGTTGACACCAAAATGAAATCAGCTTTTATACCCACTAAGGGCTACTTGCCGATAAATTTTTCTTTCATTCCGTTCATTATTTCTTGAGATACAGCAGTCACAATTGACGACAAAAAACGTTATATAGCTCAACCCCCGATTGAGTTATTGACACCAAAATTGAATCAGCACCTGTTCCTGTTAATGGCAACATATGGACCAAATTTTGTTTAATTCCGCCAGTTACTTCCTGAGGAATAGCAAGCACGCGTAACTCAAAAAACGTCCCATTGCTCCACCCCCCTTGGAGGAATTCGCGCCAAAAACCAATGGACACAAATTCACATAGGGGCACATATGTGTACCAAATTTCGTTCGATTTCATGCGGTAGTTTTTGCTGTAGAGCGGCCACAAAAAACTGGTCACACACAGACGTGACACACACACATACACACACACAGACAGACAGACATTTTCCAACTAGTATGTTGTGGCCATCACGAAACTTTCTTCTATATTTTTCTTTTTTTTTCTGATCCCTCCCCATGCTCGACGAGGAAGCAATATTCCTAACAAAAACAAAATTACACATGAAAAAACTTGACGACCATCCCAATGTCTGCATTATTGCAAAAGCAAAGCAAAGAGCGAAAATTGAAAGTTATTTTAAAAGCCTTGCTTGAATTAATTACAAATATTTTATTTGTTAACAAACATAAGATGGCAACAGTTAAAAATTTTAAATCATTGAGATAATATTTCCGATCATTTCCATGCAATTAAAATCACGAGAAATACGCAGACGACAATCTATTACGATTTATCTTTCTTATTGTTGCATTAATAAAGCTATTTTTATTCGCAAAAAAAAAAAAAAAAAAAATCAACACCTCTTGGAGCGATTGGCGTCAAAATTGAACCAAAGCCTGTTTACGTATGGATTCACATATATTCCAAATTTCAACCAGAACGTAGCATTACTTCTTGAGATAGGGTACTCACAATGGAAAAAAAGAACGGGCGATTGCGCTACCCCCTTTTTACTTTCTTCTATATCTAATATATAGAAGAAAGTATTGGATTCGTGCAAATTTTCGAATTTCGAATTTTGACGGATTCGAACGTTTTGAGGTGTGCTGAGTCCATTTCGACTATTTTTGGAAAATGTCTGTCTGTCTGTGTGTGTGTATGTATGTGTGTGTGTATGTGTGTGTGTGTCATGTCTGTGTGTGACCAGTTTTTTGTGGCCTCTCTACAGCAAAAACTACTGTATGAAATTGAACGAAATTTGGTACACATATGTGCTCCTATGTGAACTTGTGCCCATTGGTTTTTGGCGCGAATTCCTCCAAGGGGGGTGGAGCAATGGGACGTTTTTTGAGTTACGCGTGATTGCTGTTCCTCAGGAAGTAACTGGCGGAATCAAACAAAATTTGGTCCATATGTTGCCAGTAACAGGAACAGGTGCTGATTCAATTTTGGTGTCAATGACTCAAACGGGGGTTGAGCTATAGAACGTTTTTTTGTCGTCAATTGTGACTGCTGTATCTCAAGAAATAATGAACGGAATGAAGGAAAAATTTATTTGCAAGTAGCTCTTAGTGGGTATAAAAGCTGATTTTATTTTGGTGTCAACAGCTAAAAAGGGGGGTAGCGCAATCGCCCGTTCTTTTTTTCCATTGTGAGTGCCCTATCTCAAGAAGTAATGCTACGTTCTGGTTGAAATTTGGAATATATGTGAATCCATATGTAAACAGGCTTTGGTTCAATTTTGACACCAATCGCTCCAAGAGGTGTTGATTTTTTTTTTTTTTTTTTTTTTTTTTTTTTTTTTGCGAATAAAAATAGCTTTATTAATGCAACAATAAGAAAGATAAATCGTAATAGATTATCGTCTGCGTATTTCTCGTGATTTTAATTGTATGGAAATGATCGGAAATATTCATAGACTAATAATAAGAGTAGACCGAGCTATGACAACCCTTTTGCTGCTCATAAACCAAACCATGTGACTGGTGGATATCCTAGCAACAGCGGGCGTTAATCGTAGCAGACGATCAACGCCAGCGCGAAATAAAATAAATAGAATTGATGGAACACGGAAGAATGATCTTTTATGGAGTCCGATTTGTAAATTTGTTATTCTAAGTTGCAAATATTTTGTTAATATAGTGAGTTTTTCGTTTAGATAGTATTGTGCATTTTCTTTAGTCAATTTCAATAACTCTCTAAGCAATAAAAGATGCAAGCGACCAAGAAGAATCAGCAAACAGTAAGATTTTTACCTACAGTTTCAATTTAAGATACCGATTAGTACATTTTTGCGTTAACGCAAAACGTTCACGCCAACGCTGACAGCTCCAAATGAAACAAAAGTTACCGAAAACTGATCAAAAACTATTACGAATGTCAAAATAATGCATAACTAAAAGAAAAACAGTTCAATCTCTGCACCCGGAAGATTTTTTTAATGAAAACACATTGTCTTAAAATACATGTCGAGTGCCAAACTATAGATAATGCTGCCATCTAGCAACCATGCTGCCAAAGTCTTCGCCAAGCCCTTCCACTAGTCACATGATACATCTATGAACCAATTTTCTTCATCAGCAAGAATGAGAAAGCTCGGTATACTCTTATTATTAGTCTATGGAAATATTATCCCAATGATTTAAAATTTTTAACTGTTGCCATCTTATGTTTGTTAACAAATAAAATATTTGTAATTAATTCAAGCAAGGCTTTTAAAATAACTTTCAATTTTCGCTCTTTGCTTTGCTTTTGCAATAATTCAGACATTGACATGTTCGTCAAGTTTTTGCATGGGTAATTTTGTTTTTGTTGGGAATATTGCTTCCTCGTCAAGCATGGGGAGGGATCAGAAAAAAAAGAAAAATATAGAAGAAAGTTTCGTGATGGCCACAACATACTAGTTAGCTGTTGACACCAAAATAAAATCAGCTCTTATACCCACTAAGGGCTACTTGCCGATAAATTTTTCTTTCATTCCGTTCATTATTTCTTGAGATACAGCAGTCACAATTGACGACCAAAAAACGTTCTATAGCTCAACCCCCGTTTGAGTTATTGACACCAAAATTGAATCAGCACCTGTTCCTGTTAATGGCAACATATAAACCAAATTTTGTTTGATTCCGCCAGTTACTTCCTGAGGAATAGCAAGCACGCGTAACTCAAAAAACGTCCCATTGCTCCACCCCCCTTGGAGGAATTCGCGCCAAAAACCAATGGGCACAAGTTCACATACGGGCACATATGTGTACCAAATTTCGTTCGATTTCATGCGGTAGTTTTTGCTGTAGAGCGGCCACAAAAAACTGGTCACACACAGACGTGACACACATACATACACACACACACACACACACATACATACATACACACACACACACAGACAGACAGACATTTTCCAAAAATAGTCGAAATGGACTCAGCACACCTCAAAACGTTCGAATCCGTCAAAATTCGAAATTCGAAAATTTGCACGAATCCAATACTTTCTTCTATATATTAGATATAGAAGAAAGTAAAAATAGTCGAAATAGACTCAGCACACCTCAAAACGTTCGAATCCGTCAAAATTTGAAATTCGAAAATTTGCACGAATCCAATACTTTCTTCTATGTATTAGATATAGAAGAAAGTAAAAATATGTGTTTGAAGTTTTACTTGACTTTACCTTTAGTAGAACGAAATTTCGTACCATTTTTACAAAATCTATTAAAGGTGCGTTATTTTATTTATTATTATTTCTGAATTGTACGTTTTTACTTTCTTCTATATCTAATATATAGAAGAAAGTATTGGATTCGTGCAAATTTTCGAATTTCGAATTTTGACGGATTCGAACGTTTTGAGGTGTGCTGAGTCCATTTCGACCATTTTTGGAAAATGTCTGTCTGTCTGTGTGTGTGTGTGTATGTATGTATGTGTGTATGTATGTATGTGTGTATGTATGTGTGTCACGTCTGTGTGTGACCAGTTTTTTGTGGCCGCTCTACAACAAAAACTACCGCATGAAATCGAACGAAATTTAGTACACATATGTGCCCCTATGTGAACTTGTGCCCATTAGTTTTCGGCGCGAATTCCTCCAAGGGGGGTGGAGCAATGGGACGTTTTTCGAGTTAAGCGTGCTTGCTATTCCTCAGGAAGTAACTGGCGGAATCAAACAAAATTTGGTCCATATGTTGGTATTAACAGGAACAGGTGCTGATTCAATTTTGGTGTCAATAACTCAAACGGGGGTTGAGCTATAGAACGTTTTTTGTCGTCAATTGTGACTGCTGTATCTCAAGAAATAATGAACGGAATGAAAGAAAAATTTATCGGGAAGTAGCCCTTAGTGGGTATAAGAACTGATTTTATTTTTGTGTCAACAGCTAGAAAGGGAGTAGCGCAATCACCCGTTCTTTTTTTCCATTTTGAGAGCCCTATCTCAAGAAGTAACGCTACGTTCTGGTTGAAATTTGGAATATATGTGAATCCATATGTAAACAGGCTCTGGTTCAATTTTGACGCCGATCGCTAAAAGAGGTGTTGATTTTTTTTTTCTTTTTTTTTTTTTTTTTTGCGAATAAAAATATTTTTATTAATGCAACAATAAGAAAGATAAATCGTAATAGATTGTCGTATGCGTATTTCTCGTGATTTTAATTGTATGGAAATGATCGGAAATATTATCTCAATGATTTAAAATTTGTAACTGTTGCCATCTTATGTTTGTTAACAAATAAAATATTTGTAATTAATTCAAGCAAGGCTTTTAAAATAACTTTCAATTTTCGCTCTTTGATTTGCTTTTGCAATAATTCAGACATTGGGATAGTCGTCAAGTTTTTGCATGTGTCATTTTGTTTTTGTTGGGAATATTGCTTCCTCGTCAAGCATGGGGAGGGATCAGAAAAAAAAAAGAAAAATATAGAAGAAAGTTTCGTCATGGCCACAACATACTAGTTTTACTTTCTTCTATATCTAATATATAGAAGAGAGTATTGGATTCGTGCAAATTTTCGAATTTCGAATTTTGACGGATTTGAACGTTTTAAGGTGTGCTGAGTCCATTTCGACTATTTTTGGAAAATGTCTGTCTGTCTGTGTGTGTATGTGTGTGTGTGTGTGTGTGTGTGTGTGTGTGTATGTGTGTCACGTCTGTGTGTGACCAGTTTTTTATGGCCGCTCTACAGCAAAAACTACCGCATGAAATTGAACGAAATTTGGTACACATATGTAACCGTATGTGAACTTGTGCCCATTAGTTTTTGGCGCGAATTCCTCCAAGGGGGGTGGAGCAATGGGACGTTTTTTGAGTTACGCGTGCTTGCTATTCCTCAAAAAGTAACTGGCGGAATCAAACAAAATTTGGTCCACATGTTGCCCTTAACAGGAACAGGTGCTGATTCAATTTTGGTGTCAATAGCTCAAACGGGGGTTGAGTTATAGAACGTTTTTTGTCGTCAATTGTGACTGCTGTATCTCAAGAAATAAAGAACGGAATCAAACAAAAATTTTTTGACAAGTAGCCCTTAGTGGGTATAAGAGCTGATTTTATTTTGGTGTCAACAGCTAAAAAGGGGGTAGCGCAATCGCCCGTTCTTTTTTTCCATTGTGAGTGCCCTCTCTCAAGAAGTAATGCTACGTTCTGGTTGAAATTTGGAATATATGTGAATCCATACGTAAGCAGGCTTTGGTTCAATTTTGACTGCAATCGCTCCAAGAGGTGTTGATTTTTACTTTCTTCTATATCTAATATATAGAAGAAAGTATTGGATTTGTGCAAATTTTCGAATTTCGAATTTTGACGGATTCGAACGTTTTGAGGTGTGCTGAGTCCATTTCGACTATTTTTGGAAAATGTCTGTCTGTCTGTCTGTGTGTGTGTATGTATGTGTGTATGTGTGTGTGTCACGTCTGTGTGTGACCAGTTTTTTGTGGCCGCTCTACAGCAAAAACTACCGCACGAAATCGAACGAAATTTGGTACACATATGTGCCCCTATGTGAACTTGTGCCCATTGGTTTTTGGCGCGAATTCCTCCAAGGGGGGTGGAGCAATGGGACGTTTTTTGAGTTACGCGTGCTTGCTATTCCTCAGGAAGTAACTGGCGGAATCAAACAAAATTTGGACCATATGTTGCCATTAACAGGAACAGGTGCTGATTCAATTTTGGTGGCAATAACTCAAACGGGGGTTGAGCTATAGAACGTTTTTTGTCGTCAATTGTGACTGCTGTATCTCAAGAAATAATGAACGGAATGAAAGAAAAATTTATCGGCAAGTAGACCTTAGTGGGTATAAGAGCTGATTTTATTTTGGTGTCAAAATGCTGAAAAGGGGGTGGCGCAATCGAATGTTCTTTTTTTTCATTGTGAGTGCCATTTCTCAAGAAGTAATGCTACGTTCTGGATGAAATTTGGAATAAATGTGAATCTATTTGTAAATAGGCGTTGTTTCAATTTTGGCGCCAATCGCTCCATGGGGGTCTGATTTTTTTTTTGTGTTAATAAAAATAGCTTTATAAATGCAACAATAAGAAAGATAAATTACAATATTCTCGTCTGCTTATTTCACGTGATTTTAATTTTCGGGAGATAATCGGAAATGTTATCGCAATGATTTAAAATTAATAACTGTTGCCATTTTATGTTTGTTAACAAATAAAACATCTAATTAATTCAAGCAAGGCTTTTAAAATAACTTTCAAGTCGTTCTTTGCTTTGCTTTTGCGGGAATTCAGGAATTCGGACGGTCGTCAAGTTTTTTTTTTTTTTTTTTTTTTTTTTTTGCTGGGAATATTGCATTCTTTTCAAGCATAGGGATTGATCAGAATTCACAAGAAAGATATAGAAGAAAGTTTCGTGATGGCCACAACATACTAGTTATTTATTTATTTATTATTTATTTATTACTTTCTTCTATATCTAATATATAGAAGAAAGTATTGGATTCGTGCAAATTTTCGAATTTCGAATTTTGACGGATTCGAACGTTTTGAAGTGTGCTGAGTCCATTTCGACCATTTTTGGAAAATGTCTGTCGGTCTGTGTGTGTGTGTGTATGTATGTATGTGTGTGTGTGTGTGTGTGTATGTATGTGTGTCACGTCTGTGTGTGACCAGTTTTTTGTGGCCGCTCTACAACAAAAACTACCGCATGAAATCAAACGAAATTTAGTACACATATGTGCCCCTATGTGAACTTGTGCCCATTAGTTTTTGGCGCGAATTCCTCCAAGGGGGGTGGAGCAATGGGACGTTTTTCGAGTTACGCGTGCTTGCTATTCCTCAGGAAGTTACTGGCGGAATCAAACAAAATTTGGTCCATATGTTGGTATTAACAGGAACAGGTGCTGATTCAATTTTGGTGTCAATAACTCAAACGGGGGTTGAGCTGTAGAACGTTTTTTGTCGTCAATTGTGACTGCTGTATCTCAAGAAATAATGAACGGAATGAAAGAAAAATTTATCGGCAAGTAGCCCTTAGTGGGTATAAGCACTGATTTTATTTTTGTGTAAACAGCTAAAAGGGGGGTAGCGCAATCACCCGTTCTTTTTTTCCATTTTGAGTGCCCTATCTCAAGAAGTAATGCTACGTTCTGGTTGAAATTTGGAATATATGTGAATCCTTATGTAAACAGGCTTTGGTTCTATTTTGACGCCGATCGCTCCAAGAGGTGTTGATTTTTTTTTTTTTTTTTTTTTTGCGAATAAAAATATTTTTATTAATGCAACAATAAGAAAGATAAATCGTAATAGATTGTCGTCTGCGTATTTCTCGTGATTTTAATTGTATGGAAATGGTAGGAAATATTATCTCAATGATTTAAAATTTTGAACTGTTGCCATCTTATGTTTGTTAACAAATAAAATATTTGTAATTCATTCAAGCAAGGCTTTTAAAATAACTTTCAATTTTCGCTCTTTGCTTTGCTTTTGCAATAATTCAGACACTGGGATAGTCGTCAAGTTTTTGCATGTGTCATTTTGTTTTTGTTGGGAATATTGCTTCCTCGTCAAGCATGGGGAGGGATCAGAAAAAAAAAAAAGAAAAATATAGAAGAAAGTTTCGTGATGGCCACAACATACTAGTTTTTTATTTTATTTTATTTTTTATTTTTTATTTTTTATTTATTTTTTTTGCGAATAAAAATAGTTTTATTAATGCAACAATAAGAAAGATAAATCGTAATAGATTGTCGTCTGCGTATTTCTCGTGATTTTAATTGTATGTAAATGATCGGAAATATTATCTCAATGATTTAAAATTTTTAACTGTCGCCATCTTATGTTTGTTAATAAATAAAATATTTGTTATTAATTCAAGTAAGGCTTTTAAAGTAACTTTCAATTTTCGCTCTTTGTTTTGTTTTTATTTTTGTTTTTTGCGTTCTTGGGATTATAAATTTTTTAAAAAATAATAAATAAAATAAACAGAAATTCGTGATTTTTGGACCCGCTTTCGTAGCCTCGTAGTTTGAAGCTGTAATTTGTAGAAACTACGATTTTTTCGTAGCATTTGGCAGCTCTGTGTATTTTATACCGTTCTGAGGAAATTCATGTTCAAGAAACTCGACCCCCCAACAAAATGCTGAAATGCCGCCCCTGATTGAAACTATACTTAATTCTGACTAGAAGGGAAGGGTAGCAAGAAAAGCGACGTTACAAGTGTGACACCTTGTAACACAAATAGTTAAACAGTGTGTGTCATCTTTTGTGAACACCGCTGAGTAAAAACAAACAAGTGTGTCTTTTCAGTTGTTTCTGTTTTTGGATCGTTGTTTTTAAATTTGTTCTTCTCTAGCTTGTCACGGGTTCGAAAAAAAACGCCTACGATGAAGTAGGTCGCTGTAGGCTTGGTATAAAAAAGTAGGTCATATTTGGGAGCCTCTATTCTGGAGCCTAGAAAAGAAAAAAAAAATCTTGGAATGTTTTTAATGTAGTTTTTCTTTTTTTTCCTTTGTTTTTTTTTTTTTTAAGAAAAGCATCCTCTACTTTTTCTCTGAACAGAGTTTTACCCCACAGGCGAAACATAGCCCTGTATTCCTGCTGCTTACTTCAAAACATTAGGTTATTTTGCACAATAACAACAAAAATAAATAGAACTAGTCACCGCTGCTTTTTTTATTTATCATCTGCCAAATTAAGCTTAGGTTTTATCATCAATTCTAAACAACTTTTGAGTAAGAATTACAAAAAAACTGAATTATGGTAATTTGCTCATAACTGAAATACTTAATTTTACTTGACTAGTTTGGGCACATCAGCTTGAAAGGATCTTAAGTACTATCATATAGTTAATGGCAAAAACATACCTAATTATGATTGAAAAAAAAAAAACTAAGGAAGAAATACGTACCAATAAAACTGCTATCTGATACGAAACAACAATGTCAGATCCTTAAGAAAAAACTTCAAAAACTTAAATGCAAAGAAAATTGCCTTTTTTATTTTCCTCTTTGAAATCTTGAAAGTTGCTATTTTGAGAATATGTTGATGGCGTTCCTAGAATATCGATAACAAACTTGATATTGATAGAACAAGACGAACCTGCCCCTTAGTGGTTGGCTGCCCATAACTATAGTTGGGGCCGGGGCAAACCTAAGCTGGCAGCGTCGTTTATGATCTGCGTGGCCTCCACATTGCTGCCAGGTTTGGTTTGCCGCAACTCTAATCAATTACCTTATTCAGATCCACTCAATTACGAGTTCCTTTTTTGACTGATCGCCCAAGCTCGTAGGTCAACTACACAGAGTCGCACTTTTTAATCAGGTGTTAGCAAAACCACGTTTCCCCCCCCCCCCCATGAAGTGTTGTTGTTTTTTTCAGAATATGAAACAAATTTCAACTGAAAACTCGTGCTGAACTCCCGATCAAGAACCCGTTGCGGAACTTTTTGAATGCCAATCGCGTTTACTGCGCTGTCCATTTATAACGAATTTGATGTTCTTGACTCTTCCGCTGAGCACCAACAATGCTGAAGAGCTCTATACTCAAGTACCATCGCTCTCCCCCCCCCCATCTCTCGCCAAAAAAAAAAGGCCATTTATTCTAGTTATCTCCATTTTTTTAATTTTGGCAACTTGTACCTCTTTGCTTCGAGGTTAAAGCGTTAAAGTTCACCAGAATGAAAGTTTTGTGCAGGTAAAAAACCATGCAGCATCAAAGAACCAATATTAATAGTTCAAATTATTGATTTCATTTATTTGTTTACTAGCTTACTACCCGGCGTTGCCCGGGTGCTTATCAATGCAACATATCTTTTAGATAATTAAATGGATGAATTCTATCTAAATGACAGTAAAAACCTGCATTCACACCACTCTAGGCTCAAATTTTCAAAAGACTGTAAATAGCACAGAAAGTTGAGCATTTGCAGAAAAAATAGTGTCAAGTAAAAACGAAAAAGCATGAGGCATGTTATCGGGGTTCTGTCAACGATGTTCTTTGGTTCTGTCGTGTCCACTGGCACGTTGTCTGCGGTTGAAACAGACGGAAGGCACATCCATTGTCTTAATGGCAGAGACAAATGATTGTCTTGCATATCTTGTGGGACAACCTTTTACGTGGTGCTTCGAATACGAAAACCGTTGTGCTGTGTTTGAAAGTTTTGTATACCTCAAGACATTAATGCATGCTGTAGTACTCTTCACATACATTTTATTCTGGAAAAAAAATCATGGAATGTCTTCCTAGAAAGATACTTGAGTAAAATTCGATGGCTTTTATCAGTTACAAATATATGCAAAATATGACACCGTTACAATATTTTCAGATATAACTAGTATGTTGTGGCCATCACGAAACTTTCTTCTATATTTTTCTTTTTTTTTCTGATCTCTCCCCATGCTTGACGAGGAAGCAATATTCCCAACAAAAACAAAATGACACATGCAAAAACTTGACGACCATCCCAATGTCTGAATTATTGCAAAAGCAAAGCAAAGAGCGAAAATTGAAAGTTATTTTAAAAGCCTTGCTTGAATTAATTACAAATATTTTATTTGTTAACAAACATAAGATGGCAACAGTTAAAAATTTTAAGTCATTGAAATAATATTTCCGATCATTTCCATACAATTAAAATCACGAGAAATACGCAGACGACAATCTATTACGATTTATCTTTCTTATTGTTGCATTAATAAAAATTTTTTATTCGCAAAAAAAAACTAGTATGTTGTGGCCATCACGAAACTTTCTTCTATATTTTTCCTTTTTCTGATCCCTCCCCATGCTTGACGAGGAAGCAATATTCCTAACAAAAACAAAATTACACATGCAAAAACTTGACGACCATCCCAATGTCTGAATTATTGTAAAAACAAAACAAAGAGCGAAAATTGAAAGTTACTTTAAAAGCTTAACTTGAATTAATCTTACTAATATTATATATGCGAAAGTTTGTCTGTATGGATGTATGGATGTATGGATGGATGTATGGATGTTTGTTACTCTTTCACGCAAAAACTACTGAACGGATTTTGATGAAACTTTACAATAATATAGCTTATGCATCAGAATAACACATAGGGTAGTTTTCGTCCCGTTATGGGGCAAAACCCCCTTAGGGGTGCAATAAAACACAATTTTTGTATAAATTCTCTAATATTGGGATGAAAAAATATTTGCACATATTTACATTATATGTCCATCGAAAGCTCTGATTTTTCTGTTGAAGATGGCACCTGTTCGAAATTTCTAAGTAGAATAAAAAACGAGTTATGAGCTTTTTAGATCCATGTTCGAAGGCTTTCCTCAACTAAATACAGTATTTAGTGTATCATCTCAACTCCCTGTCGATAGCGACAATTGTTGTATTGCTGACTTTCTTTGCTTTTCGTGATTGTTCAAGGCTTTTCTCAAGTCAAATCTTGAAGTAAGATTTTTGCACAAGATTGGCAAATAATACATGATTTGGCTGATGATTTTCCATTTAAACGGAACTTTAATGTAATTAATGGTTTTTATTATTATTTATGCTGATTGAACACTTACTCATTATCCAAACAACCAGCAGATCGCCAAAATATTTGCAGAAAGATTTCCGTAGCTGATGCATTTGGCAGTTTTTTCAACGTTGCTGTTTTTGAAGCCGAAGACTACGTCATAATGTTTCTCAGCTTTCACCATGTAAACAAAATATCGCCAATCAAAAAATTTTCAAAAGACTTTTTTTACTGTATTAAATAATCCAGCAACTAAATTAGGCAAATCCATAAACAGCACAAAAACTTCCATTAATTTTTCTTTTTGCACAATTTCAAACAATCACCAAATTTTATTACTTATTTCGGTAACATTTCGGATGAAACTGTTTAGCGCCATTTTATGGTGACCAAAAATATCTCAGCATCTGGCGACGATATCTCTGTAACGAAAATTAATATATCGTTTTACAAAGTAAGGAAAGAATGGGGGAGCATCATCGAAGGTATCCCGAAACGACTTTCGCAAATTCGGTAAAATCGCACCAAGAGCCACAATGATTGAAATTTCCCGAAATAACTAAAGCAAGTATAAGGGGATTACGAGCGCAGCTACTTTTTTTTAATCACTTCGTACTTCATTAGCCATACAGAGAAGGTTTTAGACTCCATGTTAAAAAAAAAAGTATCAACAGATTAATCTTTTTAAACATGAGAAGATTAATTTCATGTTTTTTAAATTTGTGTATATGCTTAAATATAGTGCTTTCGTTTCTAAATCAATACTACTTTGTTCTTTATACTTATTGCTATTTTAGTTTTATGGGTAAGGAAGAAACTCGATTTTTAATCACGTCAAAAAGATGTGTTTTAAATTCTTTCACTTAGAACAGAAAACAAAAGCAAGTAACGATTTTTTCTAATAATTATTACTGACCCAGGCAACGCCGGGTATTTTTGCTAGTTACAAATATTTTATTTATTAACAAACATAAGATGGCAAGAGTTAAAAATTTTAAATCATTGAGATAATATTTCCTATCATTTCCATACAATTAAAATCACGAGAAATACGCAGACGACAATCTATTACGATTTATCTTTCTTATTGTTGCATTAATAAAAATATTTTTATTCTCAAAAAAAAAAAAATCAACACCTCTTGGAGCGATCGGCGTCAAAATCGAACCAAAGCCTGTTTACATATGGATTCACATATATTCCAAATTTCAACCAGAACGTAGCATTACTTCTTGAGATAGGGTACTCAAAATGGAAAAAAAGAACGGGTGATTGCGCTACCCCCTTTTTAGCTGTTGACACTAAAATAAAATCAGTTCTTATACCCACTAAGGGTTACTTGCCGATAAATTTTTCTTTCATTCCGTTCATTATTTCTTGAGATACAGCAGTCACAATTGACGACAAAAAACGTTCTATAGCTCAACCCCCGTTTGAGTTATTGACACCAAAATTGAATCAGCACCTGTTCCTGTTAATACCAACATATGGACCAAATTTTGTTTGATTCCGCCAGTTACTTTCTGAGGAATAGCAAGCACGCGTAACTCGAAAAACGTCCCATTGCTCCACCCCCTTGGAGGAATTCGCGCCAAAAACTAATGGGCGCAAGTTCACATAGGGGCACATATGTGTACTAAATTTCGTTCGATTTCATGCGGTAGTTTTTGTTGTAGAGCGGCCACAAAAAACTGGTCACACACAGACGTGACACACATACATACACACACACACACATACATACACACACACACAGACAGACAGACATTTTCCAAAAATGGTCGAAATGGACTCAGCACACCTCAAAACGTTCGAATCCGTCAAAATTCGAAATTCGAAAATTTGCACGAATCCAATACTTTCTTCTATATATTAGATATAGAAGAAAGTAAAAATCATCCTTAATAGCCCAAAAGCTAAACAGATAGTCCACTGTACAGAAAATAAGGAATCCGGTCATTGTTATTAATAGTCGTTAACGTTCCGTTTCACGGATTTTCTGGCGGTGTTTTTACTTTCACGGTTTCACGTGTTAGGTAGACTCATTTTATAAGTTTTTGTAAGTGTTCAGGTATGCAAGCACATTCCGTAGAAAACGGTCACTTAGTATAAATAACTTCACAAAATGTGTCTGTTTGCCCTTCCGTGTAGATTTGGTAGCATGCCATGGAGTAAAATTGGATAAGTGTAAGTTGCATAAAAAGACGTACGTCAACTACATTTTATTTTCTTATGTTTATATCAAATTTCTTAGGCGCTCTTTTCGTAGGCGAAAATGACAGTTAGACATTAATATTGGTGTCTTGCAACGATTCAAAATTTGTCTTGATTAAAATTTTATTTCCAATTTTTAAAACCTCACACTTTTGCCGTAAATGTTGTACATGATAACTCAAACTGATGCAGGTAGTAAGAGCACTTATTTAAGTTTGCTGCTCTAAAGTATTCCTTTGAGAATATCGAAATTTTAATTTACAGAGGCACAGTCGTCATGAGGGGTAGGAATGGTTCTACTGAATAATAGTTGCCATAGATATAATTACAGTTATTATTTTAAGTTACATTAAGCATTAAAAATGGAGTACGTGAACACGAACTTATGGAACGAACGATATGAAACCCTTAAATTGAACTGCCTTATAGAGAAAGAAATAGGCGTACACATTTTGGTCACTATCTGCTTTTTTTTTTTTTTTAAATAATTTGCAGGTCATGAAATTAAAGAGAGAAAAAAACCGTCTTGTTTCAACTTACAACTGTATATTGGACATTTTTTTTTGTTTATGTTTTACAAAAGCTTGTTGCACATTCTGTTCCCCATATCCGCAGCTTCAAAACGAAGGAAATGTATTTCCACGTTTAGAAACGTAATCCAAACACTAAAAAGTTAAATTATTCAAAGTTTTTAATTTGTAAATTTAACTCAAATCTTGCTCCTAAATACAATTCTTAGTCCCCGTTCCAGCAGCAAAATGAAATACATTTTTGAGTGAACCCAACCTTACGCATGCAACATAAAGCTATCTATATGGGAAATAGGTAAATTTCACATGCATTTAAAGTACTTGATCGCCTGCCCTTCTGACTTATTGATCGTGATACAGAACTTAAGTCTTACTGGAGATTTTAATTTCTTGAAGTTTAAAGAATGATGTATTGCGATTAGTGGTTATACGTGAGATACAAATTGTTTCACCTTATCCCTCCACTGTGAACAGAGTTGCTTCTATAACACTGATACGTATCCATTTTTAACCGACTTCAAAAAGGAGGCGGTTATCAGTTCATACCGTATGTATGTTTTTTTTTTTTTTGTTTGTCCACTCATAGCTTCTCATCTAGTGAACCGATTTTGATGATTCTTTTTTTAATGGATAGAGGATGGCTCAACTTAGGTCCCATTACTTTGTTTGACCATATTTGTTCTTTAGAAAAAAAGTTATGGGCAAAAAACAGTAAATTTCCCTATTAAATGATTAAAATGATATTGTAGCGAAGTTCGCACTTTTCATCCGTGGATAACGGTGGCTCAGTGGTAGAATTCTCGTCTCCCACACGAGCAACCCGGGTTCAAATCCCGACTAGGACAAAGTGAATTTTACTAAAATTTCGTTTCTACTGTTTCCCGAATTTTCTCGAATGTTCTATTAATTTCTGTATCTTTTCAAGTCTGGAAAGTTCCAGCGCTATTTCAAGTTGTATATAAGGAGATGTAACGTTCATTCGTGGTTCTGAATAAAGATCTCGAGTTGAGACTAACGAGTATTCGCTTCATTTGGCTTTCACATTGTCTTCGCTATCTTCATCTACGCGACAATATGAAACTCATTGTTATAAAAATTTGGTGCCATATAACTGTAACATTAATAGTAATTGTAATGATAATTTTGAATAAAGGTTTTTCTAAAGCAATACAGTGATATAGAGCCGCATTTCTTACCGTAAACCGGGGTTACTTTGATACAGGTTTCGCATATTTTGTTTTGTAGCACCCTCATTTTTCAAGATATTTCAACAATTCTTGAACCAAACGATAGCTTAACATCTCAGCTTTAAATTGCCGTTTGAAATTCTTTGATATATTGAATAGGGAGGGAAGGGAGTCATTTCTTTTTTAAATTAATGTTACCCCATCATCTGGGGTTACTTTGTAACAACGTATTTTCTCCATCTAAAACGACTGTTTCGGTGGTTTGTAATAAAGTTACCCCATAAAAAGGTAGCCTGAGTTTTTTTTAATAACAAAATTCAATTTTTCTATTTTTTGGGTTTAAAAAGGCTGGTTTTAAATGAAAAATGGTTCTTAAGTCACGTAGAGTGTTTCCTACCACTCTAAGCATGCTCATCTAGCAGGAATCAGTTTTGAATCAAACTAAAAAGAGAGAAATTCATAGGAAACTTTTTTTATTATAAAACATCAGTTGAAAAAAGCTTGAAACCACATCAAGCGTGTTTTTTAAATGTAAAACCACAGCCATCGTAATGTTTTTCTTCATTTTGACAATAAAAAATATCAAGGTAACTACTTGATTAGAATAAAATAAAACTTGAACTAGAACTTGAAAAGAATAGATTCAAAAGTTATAAACGCTCGAAAGGAAATTAAGAATAAGGCACAGAAATCACAAACTTTTTAAAATAAATGAGGCACATGAGATCTTTCTTATATCGTGAACATTATCCAAGGTGCACTCACAGCAGTCTTTGATCTATGGCTTCAAGTCAACTGAAAACAGTGCATTCTCTCCAGGTATGATCCTTGGGATTCGAATCCTGCAGCAGATGCGGCGAGATTGAGAATTCCCCATGTATCAAAGTTACCCCTTCAACTTGTGTTGTTTTATGTTTTAATTCATAGTAAATCGTAGAATTGAGTTACAGAAATTTTAAAAAAGACAAAATCACCTTAAATACATGATTAATCAGAAAATAACTCGCCTGAATTCAAAAGGTTGCTCAGTTGGTGGCACCAGAACCAGAAGAGGTTAGGACAACAAACTGAAAAAAGCTGATATCACGGATAACACATAAATCAGTGTTGCCAAAACCATTTTACTGTTTCAATCAATTGGCGATGTCAGCGCACTCTAAAAAGTGATTCTTGGAATCCTGAGACCACCAGGGGGTCGCCAATTGTAAAATTAAGCCCGCCAGAACTGTTCAAAAATAAAAAACAGGTTTTTATAAAGTTACCCCGTCAGTCTAAAGTAACCCCGGTTTACGGTACTAGGTAACTTCTTACTTTTACTGAAATATCTACATTTACACTAAAAAGAATAAAATAAAAAAATTTTGAAAAAAAAAATAGAACCGACTTCAAAATTGCTCTAAAAAGTGAAAAATAATTTTATTCTTTAAACACAATCGATAATACTTTTAAACATGATTTTTGAAGTTGGCGCAAAAACGATCGATAAAATCATTCACAGCCATAACTCAACTACAAGTATAAATTTAACCACGTCCAGTTTCTTCACTACCACATGCATTACGCATTGATGACAGCATATTTGAGTAACGATATAAATGTTTCGTTTCTTAACTTTGGATGATTTTCTGAAAAAAATATGAACGAAGCATGGTTACAATGGATTTTACTTTTTGTTTTTGCGCCAACTTCAAAAATTATGTTTAAAAGTATTATCGATGGTGTTTAAAGAATAAAATTATTTTTCACTTTTTAGAGCAATTTTGAAGTCGGTTCTATTTTTTTTTTTCAAAATTTTTTATCATACACCATTTTTTCAATGACGGTTGAATTACTTAGTGGTAGTTACAAACACTAATATTTTTCGATTGTTTACAATAAAAGTTATCGAACTGAGAGTCTTGGAATTGGAAATGGAGCTTTGCTCAATTAATTTCACGATGAAGACTAAAAAGAAAAAACTTTATAATGTGGTGTAATATTTCATCATGCCCATTTCAGTAGCAATCTCTTAGTGTCAAAAGTTGCATCATACCCGCTAACTGGTTTAAAATTATTGCTAGTCAGCGAAGATGCTCCATCAGGTGTACTATTGCTTCGAGCGTTAAAGTAACATAAAATTTTAAACGATTAAGAAATTTGTTTACATAAAAATGGAGACATTTTATGCATTTTAAAAGTTTAAATTTAAATTAATATTTCTTTGTGTGTGCATTTTTTCAAACTTTAAACTTTTACCCTTCCAAAACTATTAATTCCGCCGTATTACATTTCCGTGTGGTTTCGGGTCTAAAGGTGCACAGTCTTTTATTTCACCACACATTAGCAATCCTAGTATGGTAGTTTATGTACATGTAATGAACCCCATGACTATCCTCCTACCTCTTGAAAGATAAATTCAATCTACACTACTATGCACACAAATGATTATTTTGCAATTCATTAGCCCTATTAGTACTTTTATCCCTTTTTCTTTGATAACCTGGAGCGATTTCGGTGAAACTTAGATGAACCGAATTAGGTAAATCATGGAATAGTATAAATAACATATACATATTGATTTGTTTAAGGATAATACAATATTAAATTAAATTTCCGTTGCAAGGATGTCGTTTTAATATAAGTTGAGTATTCTAATGCTAAAACAGTTGAAGATTGTACTTCGACAATTGAATGCATTTTTAATACCTATCTCATTTTGGTATTTTCTGTGCTGGTTATGAAGAAAATACAGATCAAACTTTCGTTTATTGTTACGGTATTATTACTTGAAAACTTATAAGCGAAATGCGCGAACAAATTGAAGAAGAACCGACGGTGATTTCAATGCATCCCCTTTCAGGGTGCAATTATAGAACTACTAAAAACAGCATTCCTTCTTCGTTCGGCTTTTTTGCCAAACATGCTTTACGCTTTTCGCTAATCTATATTAACGGCCATGGTTGAGGATACTTTTTGTGTTGATTATATTTAAAATATTTCCTGGTGGTTATATGTTGCTAACCATTTTCATTTACTTTGAACCAAGGTTCACAAATTTAACGATTACAGTTAAACTTTGAAGAAACTTCATCTAGGGCAGTTTTTTACCGGCTTTTCATGTAGACAAAATTCATAACTATACAAAAATTCGATCGTGCAGAAAAGAGCAATTCTATGACTCAAAATATGAAATTAGACCTCTTTGGATGTTTTTAAAATAGGGAAGTTTTTGATTTTTAAATTTTATTTTTATATGAACATGTATGAACATCATAGGTGAAAAAAATTTTGCGATACGATAAGTAGTTTTTTTTTAAATTAATTTTTAAAGTTCAAGCTCTTGTGACGCCAAATGGCATAGGAAGTGACGTCATCCCCTCTTCCGATAAGGGAGAAGCGAAGGTCACGCATTCGACTTCGAAGACGAAACGTAAAAGGCTTTCTCCTCGCGTTTCTGGAACATTAAACCTCTCATCCTCTCGAAAATATTCGAATATATCATTGGTGTTACTTGAGGAAGATTATTTAGATTGTGCTTTAACGAATCCGGCCTCCATAGTGTGCTCAAAAGGATTATTGAATTTCTAAAAAATAAAAATATCAGCGCGCTCAAAATGTTCCTAGCGAAAACAAGGGATCTTCGGCGGAAGGCTGCCCATTCGCGCCCTGTGACGTAGGCTCGTGACGTTTCAGAAGCGCGCACTTTTGCGCGTGGATTTTAAAAATTCATTAAAAATCAACCACGGTGTTTTAAAATTCGGCGATGGTGAATTTTTTAGTTTTGAGGGTCAATTAACAATGTCCAATAGTCAAAATATGAACATTTAATAGGTTGCAACTTCCCTATCCCAAAAACCCGC
Source organism: Uloborus diversus (assembly GCF_026930045.1). Taxonomy (NCBI): domain Eukaryota; kingdom Metazoa; phylum Arthropoda; class Arachnida; order Araneae; family Uloboridae; genus Uloborus; species Uloborus diversus. The sequence continues at coordinate 158,091,949 of NC_072737.1, read as the reverse complement.
CTATATGAATTCCTGAGCAACAATTTACCTTTGTGCCAAATTTGGAAGAAATCCGACGAAAACTGTGGATTTGTATAAGGAACATACACACATACCCACAAACATACATCCATTTTTATCTATATAGATTTCACTTTTTAATTAATTTATTCGTTATATATTTTATTTATTGATTTATTGATATCTCATTATTTATTTGTTTGCTTTGTATTTTATTTATTTAATTTTTTTTTTATTAAATCATATCTCATTTTGTATTTACTTATTTGCTTTATAATCTGTACTTTATTTATTTTATTTCTTTATTTTTTTATTTTTCCTTCATTTATTTATTTCTTTTTAGCTGAGGCGTCGATCTCCGTCACTTCTGCGATCCGCAGCTCACCGCCACGAGCGGCGACCGAGGCCGCTGTCCACTTCCTACCTCGATTCCGACTTCCGGAAGGAGGACAGCTTACGCTTAGCTCCCTCCTTTTACAGCACAAACAGACACTTCAGCAGGAAAGAACTCCCTCTCTGCACCCCGGACGAGCTGCTGGACATCATCAGGGAACCGGCCGGATACTACGCCCTGCCCACAGATCCATGGAACGAAGTATATCCAGATATCTACCTCAGCGATGCGTAAGCCTTTAAGTTACGTTGTTCTTAATAACTTTCGCAAGAAATCTCATAAGCTGAAAGCCATTGATTTGCATTCAAATAATTGGTCATAGCATATCAGCCAGATTAAAAAAAAAAAACTTTGAGACTTAGAAAGTGCTGCAGTGATCGGAAAATAGAAAATCGGATGGTGCAATATCGGGAGAGAGTACATTCCAGAGATTATCAACACAAAAGGCGTGATTCGTGGAGATGAACGAGGAGAAAAATAAGGAGTTTCAGTCGGTCGCCTCATCCACCATACTATTGCACCACTTGATTTCCCTTTGTCCCAACGGTTATGTGACAAAGGCATGACAATTTGGCTGATATCGAAAATGCCATCTTTATATATTTTTCTACGAAAACAATTCAATTTTGTGGATTCAGGATTGAAAATTACTCAGAAGTTTAAAAATTACTTTATTTGTTTAATTTATCAATATTTGTTAAAAAATTTATTTCTTTAAAGGAAACGACATTACTTTTCGGTCTCTCTAATAAGGCGGTTGAGGCAAAAAAAAAAAAAAAAAACGCAGTGTGAATATTGCAGAAAACTGATAAAACTGCAGGCGCGGGGAGTTTCGGGGTGCAATGCAATGCAATGTGACGGATGATCTTTTTAACTTCCATTGAAGTAAATATGGATTTTATGATAATGTTTTTGAGTTTATCAAATATTTTATATAAGTTTTCATATTGACAAGAAAGGTTTTTTTTTTTCGTTAGATAGTCCTTTTTGTCGTTTTATCACAGTTGACCCTGTTAAGGACCTGTGCTCCTGAAAAGACCAAATCGCTTTTTTATGCTAAACTGCTGAACAGCGAAATTTAAACTCAAATTTTCACATGTATTTTTTTCCTTCTCTATCTCTCTCTCTCATATGTTATGAGTCATGTGAGCAATTTCATATCAGATCAATCAGAAAAAAGTAAGTTGATCTAATCATTGCCAATTTTAACAAAATTTGGCATGGAGGAAACGTGTGACAACATAAGTAAATCCTGCCAGTTTTTATATTTTTATTTTGATAATTATTTAAAATACAGGGATATAAAAACTTAAAATGTACTAAAATTGCAAAAGTGTTTACTTACGAAAGACTGTAACTTCTATTCCTATTATAGTAGAGTTTTTGGTATAATGAAAGAATAGTGTTCGAGCAATGATATATTTTTTTTTTTTCTAAAATTTCCAAGGAAGTATGTTTTAAGATATTAAAGGTCAAAAATCACGATGAATGACCTTACAACATAAATATGTCTCAAGAAAGTAATGTTATGCATCAATGGAAGCTCTTATTCCTTAGCTTTACAATGGTTTTCAAATTTTTATATTACTATAATAACTTTTTTCCCGCACATTTTGGGTTTTTTTACTCTTGCGTTTGGAAGAATTTTCAAAATAAAAAATCTAAAACTTGGCAGGATTATTTACCTTATCATGCCAAATTTTATCGAAATCAAAAATGGTGAGGTCAACGTGTTTGATCTCACCATTTTTGCTCATGTGTCATGTGATAAATGAGCCAGATCGTTGCCGTCGCAACAGACTCTGTTGCGACGGTAACGGCCAGATACTAGGCCGTGAACCTAAGCATAGCCTTATTTGGCGCACTGATCTTATATAAGCTATATTTTTCAGCCCAACAGCCCTCTGCACATCTATACTGAAACGCATGGGGATTACTCATGTTCTAAATGCTGCCCAGGGTCGTGAGAAACACTGCGGCCAGGTGAACACTTGGGCTGGATTCTATTCGCAAACAGGCATTCAATTCCTAGGCGTGCCAGCCTTCGACAACGTGGTCTTCAGGATACATCCCTACTTCGAAGAAGCGGCAGATTTCATCGACGAGGCTCTCCGAAGTGGAGGTAAATTTGGTTGGTCATGACGATCATATTTCAGGGTGGCGACAGATCAGGGAGATCAGGGAAAAGTCAGGGAACTTTATTAATCAGGGAAAAGTCAGGGAAATATTAGGGAATTTTGAAAAAATAACAAAAAATCAGGGAAAATTGATTTTATGAAGAAAAAAAAATATTTTTTTGCTTTACAAAATTTAGTACTCTAATTCTCTGCGCATTTTCCGTCAATTATCTGTAAAAAAAAGTAAAATTAATGATGTGCGATTATACACTGCCGCATATTTGAAATAGAGTTAACTTGTGTACTTAAGTAAATATCTTTATTTTTTTTTATTGTTAAAATGCTGTATTCATTCATTAAAATCTATGTTCTTGATTAGAGAAACGCTCCCTATGAATGGATGTCAAATGGTTTCATATTTTTTGCATAAATATGTCAATTAGTTATATAAGAATAACTATATTACTTCTATTCTTTCACTATTACTTATTATTCTTGCAACAATTATTATACTGTTTGAAAATTTAGCTCAAAATAATTTCAATTACTTTTTAGTTCTATCATAAATACACATATGTTTTTAAGAGTGATTTCAATAGTTTCTTTTAATTCTTATGCTAAGTGGTTTCTGGAAGTAAAGTATTTTTTTTTAATTTTCTACAATCTTTACATGTAGAAAAATTTAATATTTTTTTAGGTTTTTTCCCCCCAAAAATTGACTTGATTTGTTTTTTTTTTTAACCATTTTATTAAAAAAGTAGCCTCTTTTTAAAATATATCTTTAGTTCAACAACTTAACACAACTTAAAACGTTTAAAATACTGCATTTTATACAAACATACAATGGATTTCAAGCAGAGCAAAGAAAGAAAACCATTATCATTGGTAACGTAAATCAGGGAAATTTGGTGAATTTAATCAGGGAAATCAGGGAAAAGTCAGGGAACTTTTTTTCACAGTTCCTGTCGCCACCCTGTATTTCTATGTGAGATATTTTCAATAGCAAACGATAAATATTGTTACAAATGTTGTAAATTCGTAGGCATTTCAAAAAGTAAGGTAATAAAAGCTCTGACGGGTGTACAGTACAGCTTCTTTGTATGAATGAAAATCACGCTGAAGATGACGAAGAAAATCAGTGCTTTCAAACGGTGCCGGTGAATGGAGCTGGGCGTCCACTAACTGGGCAAAATGTCGGTTTAGAAGATGTCTGCTTTGATGGAAACATGTCCCGCCGAAACAAAAATGGATAAATTTTTGCGTTTGGAGGTATTGAACCACGCTCCTAAAGTCTCGCACCAAGTGATTTCCACTTATTTGGACCTTAAAAGAAACACTTGGGAGGTCAGCAGTTCAGAACCGATGCTGCGGTTCAACAAGCCATCTTGCCGGACCTCGAAGGTTTTTTTTTTTTAGGTCCAAATAATTGGAAATCGCTTGGTGCGAGGTCGAGACTGAAAGTAGATTGATCAAATACCTCCCAACGCAAAATTCTTGTCACAAATGATGTCACACTTTCAGAGAAGAGGGGCTCGTGAAATTGTGACAGTTCGTAACAAAAGGAAGGGAGGGGGTAACAGAAAGTGTAACATCACACATTTGGTTGAAATAATTTTTTTTTACAATTATAATATAGCGTGACATGTGACAATGGGAAGGGAGGTGGTAAGGGTAAATGACATTTTGTGTCAAGGGGGGATGGGTCAAATATGTTGAAAAAAAGTCTGACATCATTTATAGACAGCGACAACCCTGTGAGTTCATTTTTTACGAAGTTTGAAACAAATATATGCTACATCGTGTCACTGACGTTTCATTCATTTTTCATGCAGGAAAAGTACTGGTGCACTGTCGCGCCGGGATCAGCCGTTCGGCCACCCTAGTCTGTGCCTTCCTCATGCTCAAGAGAAACCTCACAGCGCAAGAAGCAGTGAAGACAGTCCGCAAGAACAGAGCGATCATTCCAAATGATGGGTTCCTCCAGCAACTTTGCGATCTCAACGACAAGCTGAAAAGAAATAATAAACTCTGTTCATAAAATTGAGGTTGAAGAGATCGGATGCTTTGCTCAATTACGATGCTTGTTACGGCCGAATTGCCAGCCGCCTTCGGCGGCCGATTGGCTCGCACGGCGCTGCTCGTGTGACATGATGGAACTCTAATAACATTTTTTAACTTAAAACATCAAAAATCAGGGAGCATAATAGCAATAATAATGAGTTTTAACACGTTCACTGCATAGTGGCGGATTTACCATGTCTTAATCGTGAGATGCCCATATGACATTAGGGCCTCAAAGCAAATTCCAAAAGTCACATGAAAAATATTTTCATCTCTGACCCCAAAAAAAATGCATTACGACAAGGCCCCAAACATGTAAGTCAGCCACTGTAGGAAACTAAGATTTAAAAAAAAAATCAAAAAAATAATTTTATTGAATATATTTTATGTTTGCTCCGCCTTAATGCAACTTTAGAAAAGGAATTGCGGCTAATGAACATGTTTGCCAGACATCCCGATCTGTCCGGGACAGTTCCGGTTTTCACACGAAATACCAGTGTCCCGAGCAGTTTAATTCACGTCCCGATGAAAAAAAATAAGTCTGATTACAGATGACTAAAAAAAGTCTAAAAATAAATAACTGTGAAGGAATATTTAGGATAATTCTTTTGTCATTTGCAGCACTGACATGTGAAATTAATATCGGATAAGATTGTGAAAATTTTCACAAATTTAAAACTAAAAAAAGACTTTTTTAAAAAAAAGTTCTAGCTAATAAAAAGACCATGTAAATATTGTTCGCACTTTTCTTCCTCATTCAAAGCGTTTCTCTTCATTCAAGCAACTTACAAATATTAACATGTAAGAAATTAGATGTTCAAATTTATCTGCTAGGGTCACTTATATAACTACCCCTGGTTTAGGTTCCATAATCAAAAACATTTATTTATTCATAGCATTGAGACTGAAAAAACATAAAAACCAGCTAAAGGTGTGTTCCCTTTTGAATACCCGCGAGGGGAGGAGCGCATTCTTATGTCTTGTTTGAATGTTTCAGAAATCTTACAAGTCAAACTATGAATGATTTGTGGATTAAAGAAAAAGTAAAATTGCAAATCAAGATTCTTGTGTTGATTGTAGAAGTGTATAAATGGGGTAGTTTCCAAAAATTTTAAAGTATTTTTTTCCGAAAGAGCATGTTTAAAAACGTAGGATCTGACTATTTTTAAAATAATTTGCTTAAGTTTAATATTAAAAAATAATACTTAAATCGGTGCGCTTTCATTGTTTATACTTCTGCCGATGACATCACAAATGATGAAATGCCCTTCAGTGTTGCCATTCACAGAGCAAAATATTTAATTCGCATTTTTACTCACGTGTATTGGCAACGATAGGGTTGATAGCAAGCGTAGAGCGCAATGTTTAATTCGCTTCTTGATCATCATAACGCGGAAACGCTGTAGAAAGATGCGCCAAAGTGCATCATTTATGACGTCATCAAGACCGCGCCTTGTTTGAAAAATCGGACATTTTAAAAAATTAATTAAAAAATAACTGTTTAGAAAATGAAAGTATTTTCTGGGCCCATGTTATTATTTTTGCTTATTCTATCAATTTCAGTGACCAAAAGTAGTACTTTTGATTTAAGGAAACAACCCCATTGTATGAAATCCATCCAAAAATTCTGTTCTCACTCAAAGTCAGCACTAAATGTACTCAAGAAAACTTAAAAAGTATTAAAAATATTTTTCATCAATTCAATGTTTTTGAGTGCTTATTTATTTATTTTGTAATGAAGCGCAAACAGTAACTTAAAATTATTAAGTGTCTCTTTTTCCAGAAAAAATATTATTAATCACTTTAAGCATCACAGAAAACATTTATTTAAATAGAAAAAGTTATTTTGACTGTTTTTGTTTTAAATGACAGTTCAATGCCTATTAATTAGACTAAAACCAACCAACAATTTGCTGCATGTGGGTGAATTTAAACTCTGCTGAAAAGTAGCCTCAGGCTACCCCTGAAATGTTTATTACCAATAATATGGCCTAAAAACTAATTGCTGTAAGTAGCATATCTAAGTTTTATCACAGGCAACAAACTGACAAAAGTGGCCGTTGAGTGCAATGGGCAAAAGGTGTGAAGCATAGGGGCCCATATGCAAAATTTTAAAGGGGGGGCTCAGAAAATTTCCCATCGGTTTAGCAGAACATTTTCCCCATAGAAACCGATTCCAATACAGATTAGAGATATTCAAATTTGACATTTTTAATAACTTATTCATTAATGGCTGGAAAAGAAATTTTTAAAGATTTTTGCAAAGAAAAAAAGCATTAAAAGCAAGGAAGTCTCATTTCTAGGGGAGGAGGGGGGGGCTTGATACCCCACTTACCCCCCTATATGGGCGCCCTTGGTGTGAAAACCAGCTGGCCGTCACAGAAAGATCACCTTTAAATATTGAAGGCAATCTTTTTTATCTTTCTGGTAAAATTTGAACATATAAATAAAATTAGTACAAGTATTAGTCAGATCAAAGGAATAAGTCTACTTTCACTAGAAATGCTTTAATTAATTCTCACTTAAAAACTCTGGAAAAAAAAAGGTTGTAATCTAATGTAGTTTTTATTTCTCTCTTTTAAGTTTCTTTACTCCAGGTGTACAAAATTACGGGGCAATTTGAAAATAAATATAAATTCTACAAGCTACTGTTAACTTTAACGTGTGAAAGACCAGGCCAGTGTAAGATCTTCAACTATACTAACTCGATGCAAATCTTAAAACTGCTATCCATACCCAGCTTCCTTCAAGTTTTTATAGCACAGAAGCTTGATGAATTAGCCGCTAACCACCACCAGGGACAAAAGCCCCGGCTTGCTCTACGATGATCTGACAGCAGACTATAATACAAAACCAAATGAATCATACGAGTACCAAAATGCTCAATTCTGCCTTATGGTAGAAGAGTATCTGCAAATTTTGCGTTTTTTCATGCTTATCAACTACCACCTTACTTCAATTTTACTGTACCTAGACGCTTATTTGTTTTCAACAGAAAATACATTTTTTTTTACCAGTAGCTTAACTTTAAATTTCAATATTTTGTCGACTGTTGTTGGAAATCACATAAACCTTTCTTCAAATATCCCTAAAATCTCATTTTTGTCGATAACACCATCAACATAGTCACCATAGAATTTCTGTATGAGTTGCTAAACCTCTCGGACAAAACAATATACAAGAGTGAAAACTAGTAAGTCTCTTAGGCCAGTTTGGCTTGACCTAGTGAATTAATCAGTCGTTTCAAAAATTCAAAAGTATTTTTTTTATGAAAGAGCATGCTTAAAAACATAGGATCTGACCATTTTTAAATAATCACAAATGATGAAAAGCCATTCTGTGTTGCCACTCTCACAGAGCTAAATATTTAATTCGCATCTTTACTCACGTGTACTGGCAACGATATGGTTGATAGCAAGCGTAGAGTGCAATTTTAATTCGCTGCTTGATTATCATAACGTGGAAACGTAGTAGAAAGATGCGCCAAAAAGCATCATTTGTGACATAAAGACCACACCTTGTTTGAAAAATCGGACATTTTAAAAAATTAATTTAAAAAAAAACTGCTGGGAAAATGGAAGTATTTTCTGGGCCCACATTATTTATTTGCTTATTCTATCCATTTCAATGACTAAAAGTAGTATTTTTGACTGAAGGAAACCACCCCATTCCCAACGAAGATCAAGAGCCCTCTTCAAACTACTCCCGTTGCAAATAACCCTGTTGACGTAGTATGTTTTCCTAATTTTAAGACTAGCTTGAGATTTGAAAAGCATAAAACTATGTACCGTGATTTCAAATGATAATAATAATTTTTGTGTACGTGAGCGAAAATTTTTTTGCAACTACCACAAAATAATTTATCAGAACAAAACAGCAAGAAAAAACGAAGAACTGAAATTAGTTAACTTACATTGTTACTGAAATAGATAAGACCTCCTGTGTTATTTCATTTGTTATACAGACATCTTCTCAAGAGTGCATGCAAAATTTTAAACGCACATAAAAAGCCAACTACATTAAACTAAAACTTTATTCTTTACAATAAATATGCTTTTTTTTTTTTTTTTTGCTGTTGTTACAAAGACTTTTACAGTATAGCGAGTCCACTATTACAGGAACAGAATTACATTTATGTACACTAAAACAAAAGCGCTGATATATTTACATTATTATCCTAGCTTGATACAAATATCATACAGTATCTTATATTACAAAAGAATTGAAAGTTTGGAGATAAATTAAAATAATATTAAGGAAAAAAAAAGATATTATTCAAACAAAATTCATCATTACAGAATATTGCACAAGAAAAATAAAACCTTCAACTAAGTTACTCAAAGGCAAACATTATATGTATAACGAAAACAAATCTAGTGCTAGACATTATGAAAAGTTTCACTAATGAAATAAAATTTTAAAAAAACATGTATACTATAATTTTGTTGTACAGTAATTTAGGATTATTTTGAGCCATGTCGATTAACCTTGCGTCATTTCAATTTTTTTAGTATATCATTTTTTTAAATCTAGGAGGAGTAAACTAGAACTAGTATTGCGCTCACCCAGTAAAGTTTAGAAATAAGTTACTGCTCCTTATTTTACAAAAAATAAATAAATAAATAAATACTGTCACCCCTGCTTAATTGAAACGTCGGTTCCAAGAAATTTTATTCGATTAAGCGGGGTATTTGATTAAGCGGGGAAACTTTCTTTCCCTTTCTAAATTGACATTTGTCTTAAAACGTAATACTAATTGATCAATAGTTATATAAAGGAAATAATTAATGTTATTGACAAAAAGTTACTGAACTAAATTAAATCAATAAAATTTTTTAAAAGAAATTCACAACTTGAGTTATGAAATCTGTCTCTAGACCTTTTTTCAGTATATTATTTTTTGAAAAAATCTATAATAAGGGATTGCTTGCTCAAGGTCTTTTGGGAACACTTTTCTGACTCGTTTTTCCCCCCCTCGTCTACTGTGTTTTACATTTAATACTTATCAATTTATTATCCAAAATGTGTATATTTCTGTGTGCTATTTAATTTATTTATCGACTGCGTTATCTATTGTTCTTTTTTCTTTCTTTTGTAATGGCAAAGACAAAGAAACGAAAAAGGTAAAAAATAGCACATTCTTTGATGGAATACAAATTTTCTCACCCGTTGTCGGCGAAAAATATTACTTTATATTTTTACTTCAATAATTGTTCCTACTTAATTTATTCAAAATTATTCTCAGCAAAAATATTTGCCACAGCTGAACAGTATTATTTGATTATCCGGGGGAAATTATTCCATTAAGCGGGAATTTTTAACATTGCGTCTATGGGGAAATATTCGGTTCTGGAAGGTTTTATTCGTATAAGCAGGGTATTCGTTTATCGGTTTCCCGATTAAGCGGGGCTGACAGTAGCAGAATTGTGCACAACAAATTGCTTCATTCAATAATTCCATTTTTTTAAGTTGTTGAAAGATTTTCAACTACATTATAATATTCTAAGCAATATTATAAATTATAGACAGTTTTTGATGTCGTAAAGTACAAAAGGATTTTCAAACAAGAAATTAAATTTGCTTCATTAAAGTTGTGCCTACTTTAACCACACACAGGGCTGAACCTTCTTCAGAATATTTCAAAACTGTTCCAAAAATGCTCTTCTCAATAGTTTTTTTGCCAAAAAAAATTGAATTTTTTTTACAGGAATTGTCTTAACTCAGGGTTTTATCTGTAGGAATTATTTTTATCATAGTTATTGCACACATCCTTCCGTACAAAACATTACAACGTTTTCCTTCAGATTTTAAAAATACCTTGGCGCTAACAAAAACATCCAAATTCTTAAAAGTTGAAAGTGCCAAACCAGGGCTGGATTTGGAAGTGTGGAGGCCCCGGGGCAACAAAGGAGTGGAGGCCCCTAATCAGGGGTTCGAAATTATCATCATATTTTCGAAATTATCCGATACTTTAATATATATCCGAATATTTGGATATATATGTATATATCCGATATTTTTTATCAGCACTTTAATAGTAAATACATCCTGAAGTTACTGCTGTTTATTTTTTTAATATTATTATTGTTATAATTTATATTGGAGAAAAAACATAAAATTTGCTGACCTGTGAAAGTTAGGATATTTTGCAAACATTTTATTGTGGGGGCCCCTTTGTTGTGGAGGCCCCGAGGCAGTAGCTCCGCTGCCCTCCCCTAAATCCCGCCCTGTGCCAAACTAATACTTAACATGTTTTATAAGTGTCAAAAATATAAATTCAAGAAACATTATTTCGAATGTGTATATATGAGTACATGCATCTATTCTTCTGAGTTATTGAAAAGACACCAAATATTTCACAGGGGTGATGGTATGCATTTTTCTTCATTTGAAAGTCATCTTTTTCATTTGCTCATGTTAATGCCTAAAGCAGAACACCTTCATTTAAATAACCTATTGTAACAAAATCAATAGAATATACAAATGAAATCATTTTTTTTATCATATAGATTCCACAAGAAATGTACATATTTGGTAAAACCCTCCTCAAAACAAAAGTAGGGTTATGGCCCTGATTCTTGCTATAAAGTCATTTATTTTGTGTCCAATTTCTAATGTGACACAAAAGTGACCCTAAATGAAAAGATGGCTTTGAATGAAGCTAATAATTTATATGAAATGAATTTAATAACATTTCTTAATTTTAGATAACTAAACAATAGCTTAGAAGTGTTTTTAATACTTCATACCAACAAACACAATGAAACTATTAAAATATTAATGATGCAGTTTAAAATATTGAAATTGTAAACCTCAAAGTTACACTGAATTGCTGTAATGAACCTACAAGGAATAACTGCAATTTAATAAATTGTAAGATTCAATCTCAAAGCTCTTAACTGAAAATAGCCAAATCATTTTAAATTACAGCAGAATGCATCTCAGAGTAACCTAGTCAACATTTTTTTTTTTTTATCACATAAAACTTATGCAATTAAATTACGTGCCAGCTAAACAAACCAAACAAAATTCTATTTAGTTACCCTTTCAACAATAATTAGTACAGATCGAAAATTAGTTCAAATCCTCTGAGAGGGTGTGAAAAGTTCGCAATTTTCGAACTGTGGATTTAGAGGCATAAAAGAAGGCAAACTTTTATAAGTAAAGCTTTAGGTTTGCAATTTAATAAGGATGTGATAATTAAGATAAAGAATTACTCAATTTCGGGAAATTTTTGCTTATTTTCCTAATTTTTCCAGAATAACCTGATATTGCATTATTTCCCTGTTGCCCTGATTGTTCTGTGCAACTCTGCAATTAAACTGAAACTTACTAGATTTTTTTTTTTTTTTTAGACGATGAAGTCACCCCACTCATGATTAAAATGCGAACAAAATTCAACAAAGATATCATACAAAATTATCAGAATTTTCTTTTTAAATACAACCATATGAAAAATATATACCTTCTTTTGTTTGAATATTTAACAAAACATGAATAAAAGGGCCGTTCATTAAGTCCTTGACTTCTACTAAAGTATCACAAAAAATACATATTTTCAGAGTCTCTTTCTCAGTCATCGATAGATATTTCCACATTTTCTGCCAATTTTGTATGAATTGCAGACCGGCAAAGAGCCCAAAATTTGCTGGGCTTAAGATTTTTCTTTACAGAAGTGAATTTCCATCCCATATGACAGTGACATTGTTCGCATTCAGCTATAGTCCAGGCATATCTGCAAGATTAAAAGGATATCATTTCAATAAAAGTTCTATAATTTTAATTTATTTCAAAAATCAATATGCATTTTTTCCTGGTAAGGTCAACTATCACAGAACTCTAAGACAATTACAGTTGAACTCTGTTAATAGGAAATGTAAAAAATACACAAATTTGTTTGTATCAGCCGTTATTTGTAACAACCATGAATGAGTAAAAAACGAAGAAATACATACCTATATTTTTAAAAAAGATTACTAGGTACTAATACATGCATTGGAATCTAACTATTAGTACATTCAGAAAAAAATCACCAATTTCTTATAAATGAATGTTTTTGTAAAATATTGAAAACAGGAAACTGATAATTGACAATAGCGGAATAGGTTGTAATCCACAATGGAAGATGTACAGATTTATCTCCATGTAAGTTGAAATGTCCACGGTTAAACAAATGTATGGGCTTTATTTTTTATGTAAAATATTAAATCTTTTCTTCTCTTAACACAATGTGACTTTTACCACCAAACAAAATGATGAATAATTTCTAAAAAAGAAAATTACAGTATTCAACCACAAACATTTTAAGTAAATAGGTCAGAAATTTTTGTTCATCTTACAACCAAACGGCACGACCTCGAGGGTCACAGATCTGGATGAAATTCTGGATTTAGGTCAGTTCGCACTAGATATGAACCCATGTAAAGCGGTTTGACTGCATAGGCCCTAGTTCGGCTGCAACGGGGGTCCAAAGTTGTTATTTGAATCCAGAAAAGCAATGGTTTTTCCTTTGAAATAAAACTTTTTTGAGCAATCACGATTGCTTATTGTTCTCATTTGACTGTTTTGACGTCCTATCTTTTTATTTTCCCACCATCACCCTCCGCACCCTGTCACCGTCGACCGGCTCCTCACGATGCTGCTCCTATAGCGAAAGCCGTCTCCAGGTTGCATCCATGTCCTACACACACGCGCATACATACACAACTAAACACACACACGCACACACACATACACACAACTACCCACACATTCATGCCTGCACACTGACACAAACACATATGCCTACACACATACACATACCCCCCCCCCCCACACACATACACACATTCATATACACAACTACCCACACACTTATGCCAGCACACAGACAAACACACATGCCTACACACACATACACATACCCCTACACAGAAACACACATACCCCCACACACAAACACACACGCCTACATACACACACTTGTGATTGCGAAAAACATAATTTGAATTCAAGATGTCAAAATTCAAATTAATTATTTTTTAAATTTATTTTAAATATGTTATTTTCTTGAGAAATGAAAAATTTTGTTCTTAAAACTTAATCTTATCCTCACTGCCTTGGACGCAAATGTGCTAAAAACTTTTCAACTGAATTGTAGTTTCACGAAGATTTATTATTTTTAAATTGTTTTCACGCTACAAATTCAAAAAATTATTTCTTAATTATTGTCGAAGCCGCCATATTTGATCATTCCCAAGATGGCAGTACACAAGACTTTTTAAGAGCCTAAGTTTCTGAAAATGGCATTGGATGTTTATTGCAGTGCAAACTATCGATAACAACGCAAAATGTGCCCTTTTTCCCCGGGTAATTCATAATTATTTTCTGGAAAAATGCGAAATTTTATCTTCAGAACATTTTTTTTCATTCTAATTGATTTAGAAGCTTATGTGCTAAAAACTGACTATTTTGTCTTAATTGTAGTTTTTTAAGGATTAATTATTGATCTCTTTTTCTAAAACAGTTTTATGTTTTGCTTTAAATCTTGTTTACGCTTTACTTGCATTTGCATTGCAGTAAGAGCCAATTAAATTCATTCACAACATAGAATAAATACCCCTTCCCCCTTCGTTGTACTGGAAAGAGACGCCGAATGTCTTGAGAGGGTAGATATTGTCCCAAAGCTTCAAATTCGAATGAAAGCGCCATTGCAATTCAGGAAAGCTGCAAATCAGTGTGGTTCAGACGACAAAAACTTGAAAGTCGTGAATCTAGATAAACTTCTGGATTTAGGTCAATTCATACTAGATATGGGACCAGGCAAAATAGTTTGAGTGCATAGGCTCTAGTTCGGCTGCAAAGAGGTTCTAAATTTGCTTGTTTGGCTCCAGAGCTGCAATAGCGTTTCCTTTGAAATTCGAAACTTTGGCACAATATTTGCTCTCCTTACATCTGTCGCGTCTCTTGTTTGTCCAACTAAGGGTTGTGAAATTTGCTCTATACTGGGAATGCATTCAGTTGGGCAATATGTGCAATGAAATATCAAGAAAATATTTTTAAAAGTTCATTTTCAAAAAAAAAAGCACTGTTCTTCTGGAGTTAAATTAGAAACTTTGGACCCCCATCATGGCCGAACTAGGGCCTATGCAGTCAAACCGCTTTACCTGAGCTTATATCTAGTGGGAATTGACCAAAATCCAGAATTTCCTCCAGATCTGTGACCCTCAACTTCGTGCTGTTTGGTAGTTAGCCGAGACTTTCAATTTAATGAACGTATTATGCGAGAAATTTGTAATGTAATTAGATAGCAAACTAAACTTAACCAACAAAATTTTCGTTTTAGCCATGATTTCGTATTAACTTGATCCTATTAAGAGAGTTGAACTGTATAACAAAATACTATCCAAAAAACAATGTTTTTACCAAAAAAAAAAAAAAACAATAAAAAAAAAAAAAAAAAACCTTTTTGCCAAAAATGAATTGATAGAAACAACATTAATAACGCACAAAAAATTGAACTTATTGCATACAGGAGATTTGGGATTACAAGGTTTATCAATACAGAAGATGTGAATTAATGGATGAAAGAACATCTGAAAAAAAACTTTTGGTAATAGGTTATGGTGTTGAAGATTTAAAATATATGCCACAAACAAAATGGAACACATTTCAAAAAAATATAAAGTTTAAGCACTAAATCAATGTTTTCTGGGAAGAAAACTATAAAAATTGCAAGGTCGAATTCTTCATATTTACAGTTTGAAGAAAAGGGAGCTTCAGGGTCGGATTTAGGAGAAAGCAGGCGGGGCTACTGCCCCGGGGTATCCACAACAAAAGGGTCCCCCCACAATGAAATTTTTACAAAATATCCTAACTTTCACGGGTCGAAAATATTGGATATATACATATATATCAAAATATTCGGATATATATCGAAGTATCGGATATTTTCGAAAATATGATGATCTTTTCGAACCCAGGCCAGGGGCCTCCACTCCTTCGTTTGCCCCGGGGTCTCCACACTTCCAAATCCGGCCCTGGGGAGCTTAAACACCAGTTGTAGCAGTTATGGGGGGGGGGGATATTTCCGATGGACATAAATCGTCCGGATTGATTAAAGTTATAACAATAAGCTAAAGTTCAAAAAGCATTTATTTAAAAAAAAAACTACGAACAAAGATTTTTTTCATGCATAACAGGTCAAAAATTAGTGCGCAGTAGGCGTCGGTTTCTTTTTCACTTTTCAGTTAAATGCTGCTGCCACGGGACTTTAACCCAGGATTGAAATGAACACTGGAATAAATTTGCTAAAATCATTCGGCAGAAAGTGTATAATAGAGATGACAAAAACCCACCAATTTTGGGCAACAGAAATAAACCTGTAGACTCAGAACTTTGGGAACATAAGGAAATTTTGAATAAACAAGATTTTTCACCGTTATTAAAGTATGATGACGTAAGAATATTTCAGATATCATTTCTAAAAACTCCAACTATTGTTAATTAACTAACCTATCATTCTCAAGTTGATACAACTAAGTTGCCTCATGCGAAGGCCTTATGCCATTCAGTATACTGCCCTGCTAAGCGCAAAAGTCGCGTCTGCACCCGAGTTCAAAATGAGAAATTGCCATTTAAAGTTTTACGCCTCAATGTATTTAATTTAGATGCAACTGTTCCAGATTTTTTTTTCAATATTTCCTATAGACAAATGACCATAGAACATTCTACAGTTGGCTCTCTGTTTAAGGACGCTCTATTTAACGACAGCTTTTCACGGTCCCAGATGGTCCGTTTTAGTTTTAAATGCATTCTATTTAAAGACAATTTTTTGTGGTCCCTTGAAAGTCGTTAAACAGAGAGCCAACTGTATTTAGGTGACACATGTGATAAAGAACTACCTGGTGATTGTAACTCAATTTTGATAAAAAGTGCAAATTGGGCTTTTGTGAGTAACACTGCAGTATACATAAGATTAATAAACAAACTAATACACAAACTTTTAAGAATAGAAAAAACAATATTTACCCAGGAAACCAACTCTGCTCTGTAGAAGGTCTCCCGCTTACAAGAAGATTTTTGGCTTTGTGAACTGTAATAGCTTCATGAACATATCCATTTGGATTAACGTATGTCCCTTGTGGTCCTTGCAAAGACATACTAAATATTTGGTCGCGGTGGGCAATGATGCGGTTGCAATCCTTACAACATAGGACAGAACACTGAAAAATCATGTAAGAGTATTAACAACATAAAACATTTTTGAAGTACAGTAAAACCTCGTTTATCTGGTACCAGGGGCGGCAAATAGGGGGGCGGGTGGGAGGGGGCGCTTGCAGTCCCGAATTGTTGGAGCTGAAGGATAAAAAACCAGTAAATTCAAGTTATGAAAATCGCAAATCAATGTTTGTAAAAAAAAGTATCACTGATCCACTGGAAAAAGTACATGAAAGTCGATACATTTCCAGACGAGCATTTTCACTATTTGAATGATGACTTAGAAATTTATAAAGCATTTGCCGGCATTTACAGAACAGAAAAAAACTGATGATGAATCATAGTCTATTTTAACTGAAGAAGTAATCTCCTAATATAGGCTAAATTTATATTTCATTAGGGCTCGACCAATGGCATTTTTTGGCCGATGGGCCGATGCCGATTGTTCAAAGACGGCCGATGGCCGATTGCCGATTGTTTTCCTCCAAATGGCCGATTGCCGATGGCCGATACTGTTGGCCGATGGCAAAAAAAAAGAATCTAACAGAAATAAATTGATAAGATTGTCAGGGATTTAAAGGATCATTGATTCATTTCACTTTACTTCCTTTCTACGAATAAGGAATTAAAATCCCTCCCCCCCCCCCCAAAAAAAATCAGATTTCGATCTAAATTTTTATTTTACGATCATCCAATTTAAACTTCACAAGTTTTTCCGGCGCATATGTACATTAGGGTGGGCCGAAATAAGCCGAAAAATTATTTTTTTCGAAATCAATTTTTGGATAGCGCGCAAAAGTTGCGTAGTGAGCTAGTTAGCACTCACAAGAAATTTCTTGGATATTAAAAAATATCTAGCCGGCGCTATTTGACACTGAAAAACCGAAAAAAAAAGAGAAAAATGAATTTTTGTCGAAATTTTTAAAAAAAAACTAAATTCCAAATATTTTGCTGGAATGCACCGAAAATGTTATATAATGAGCCAGTTTGAACCCATAAAATGTTTCATTGATTTTAATGAGCATTTAACCGCTCCTTTCCGACATCAAAAATTGGCGAAAAATGAAAAAATATTGAATTTCTTTAAAAACCAATGTGAAAATTATTTTTCAAAATTAAATCATAGACTAAATAATTAAATAGCGCCATTAATCATAGTAATTATTATCACGCAATAGTATCATACATTTTCGAGAACTACATATATAGATAATAAAATTTCAAAAAAGAAATCTTCAAATTTGATTTATAATACCTCATGCATAATGAATATTATATTTTGGAATAATATTGTCTCTTGTTATCAAATGATGGAAGTTCTTTCCTAGCTTGAAGTTTAGCACGAATGTATCCATCTCGTGCACTTTCAATACGAACTTTTTTTGCAGCTTCGGTTATTAGATTCACACAACGTTTCACAGCTTGCGTGTGACAGGGAAATTTCTCGAAAGTAAACTCTGTCGAATGTTCTTTGCACATTTCTTTCCATTGTTGGTCTTTTAGATGCATTGTAAGAGGTGGCTCTGTTACAACACAGTTTGCCCAATCAACTAAATCAACGGCTTCAAAATTGAGTTTAGAACGCTCAAAAAATCGTACACCATCCGAGCTCTTCTTCTTCTTATTTCTAGAGTTCAGAATGCGCCTAACAGCTAATTCCCGAATGTATTTTCTTGAGTCAAACAACATTGTCAACAGTAGCTGTTCAGGATGAGCGAAATATGCATTACTTGAGAGAACTTTGAAAATTATTTCCTTAACGTTGTCTGGAAACTGCCTTGCAAGAGAAATCATTTTCCAAAAATGTTGGGCGCGGTACTGGCAGTTCGGTTTCATTTTTATTTCAAACCACATTGGAGCATAAACTAAAATTACATACTTTACAAGCATTGTAAGGTTTTCTGATGGAGTTGGAGTGGCTATATACAAGCGTAACAAACGGTTTGTAGTTGTCAGCCATCGCGCATGACTGACTGAGTTTGCCTGGGCTACTGTCAGCCACGCTTGAAGGACAACTACCATCTTTTACGGCAAGACAGATTCTATACAAATATTGTTGTTCAGTACTTAAATTTTTTATATCTTCCATGTCCAAAACCAGAAGATTGCAGTCAATTTTATCAAATTTGACCACCGGATTTTTTTTACAATCTCTAAGAAGTTGTTCGATAGCTCCAGAATATGAATGTGGCCACTTTGTGCAACCGTCCAATTCCAGTATAAGATGCCTCAGTGGCAACTCATTGTGGACATTGGACACAAGAGAGGACACCTTTAATTGCTTAATTCCCAGCTGTGGAGGTGTAGAATTACAGCATTTCTTGTCGGGGGGGGGGGGGGGGTTTGTCTCTTAAGTGGGTCATAAAGTCGAGAAGAAGAAATGGCTTGAGAAAAAGAAGAATACTTGCGTTCAATTCCTTAATCAGTTAAAAGGACTTCAGAGGATTCACATTTTTTAATACTCAAGGGCTCTATTTGTCAAATATATATAAAATAGTTATAAAATAATCTTAGGAATAATAGAAGTAGTTGAGCGCCGTTTATTATCCAGGAGAAACAATTGGAACCGAAGATTAAAAAATTAGCATCTTATGTAACTATTTTTTATTTGAGTGTGTGCATTTTTTAAAATTGGCGTACAAATGTCCCATAAAATTGATTGAATTTTCACTGTTTTTTCTAAGTAACGTATTGCGTAACATTTCAGTACTTACTTATTTCGA
Organism: Uloborus diversus; assembly: GCF_026930045.1. NCBI lineage: Eukaryota > Metazoa > Arthropoda > Arachnida > Araneae > Uloboridae > Uloborus > Uloborus diversus. Next base: position 158,072,456 of record NC_072737.1, on the reverse strand, counting down.
AACTACTTTTAATTTTTTTTTTTTTTTCATTTTTTCAATGTTTCAGTCATAAAGGAGCGTAGCTAAATATTCTACGAAATGTATAAAAGTCTTTGAGGATTTCAACTAATTCACTGACAGATACTTCTAATGTTTGCTGAAACTAGCTTCAAACTTTTATTTTTGACCCCCCCCCCCTTTTTTTTTTTGAAAAAAGTGCATTTTTTGCCCTTTTTTTCAGTTTTTTCAAGGTCAAATAGCGCCGGCTAAATATTAAACAAATTTAGCGAAATTTTTTTATGGGTAATAACGGGCCCATATAGCAACTTTTCCGCACTATCCAAAAACAGATTTCCAAAAAAAAGTTTTTTCGGCCCACCCTAATTTACATGCATATGTACTTAAGAACATATAGATGACCGAAATATCCATTTTGAACGCCTCCTTAATTAATTATCGTAAATTCTCTTGTGATGTCTTCATGGGCGTAAACTTACATCACTCAAAAAGTTATGAAATAGTAAGTTGAAAACTCATACGTACGTAGTAGTATGATCTAAAAGTTCGAGGACAAGTTGCATAAAAATTTACCGTGAATAGTTCACATTGCCGAAGTACATCTATCTACAAAATAGTCACCTTGAACGACTATGCACTTCTGCCAATGTTCGTATAGCTTTTAGAAGGATTCCTGGAAGACATTTATCGCAACCTCCTGTAAGGCCTCTTGCGCTGCTGCTTTAACTTCATCGTTTGGAAAAAGGCGACTTTCATGTTGAGGATGCACGGTTTGATTGGTCAATACTCTGATATGACAAACAAATAACATAATGTTTCATCGGACTTAGCTCCGTGTGACTTTTACCTGTTCCCAGCAAAAAAACATTTGCATAGCTGCTGCTTTCTTCCGTCAGGAGAAGATAAAGCTGCATCACAGAAGGTAGCGAAAAATGGCTTCCAGGAGTGTTTCCAAAAGTTATATGAACACTGGCAGCAGTACACAGTCCCTCAAGATGACCTTTTGAAGGTGGATGTGCTTCGGTTATGTGAACTATTCAGGGTAAGGTTTTATACAGCTGGTTCCCCGAACTTTTGGATCGTACTACGTACAATCTGTATAGGGTGTAGTTATGCTTCTCCTTTTTTGACTGCTGTATAATGGAAGACAAAGAACAACAGCCAAAAAAAAAAGTAAGAAAAACAAAGAGACTGTTTAATAACCAATTGATTTTTTTTAAATTGAACAAATAACTAAGATTTCAGTAACATTGTAATAATGTATTGATTTAGGTAAACTAAACATAGTTCAAAAACATCAAATTATGTTGTTTAATCACTCAAAAAAAATAAGACGCAATTAAAGTGGAAAGATTGCACGTAGACATTTTTTAGTCATCAAATTAAACAAAAAAGGTAACAGATAAATTACAATATTAAATCATAATAGGAATATTTTTATACCTATGAATAGAAAAGTTTGCATTTTTCATAAAATGTATAACTGACATAAATTTTGCGGAAAAAAGAAATAGCCATGAAAAGAGCGAGGTTCTTAAAACGTAGCTACAAAAAACAAACTCAATGTTTACACCAAGTTAATAACTGAATACATATACTATACTTGATCTGATGTTTGTACACGTAATATTGAACAATTTGATTGTTTAATCTCTTATGAAGCACTACAAACAAGTTCAAATTAAAGTCTTCAATTTAACAATAATTTTCTGAAATTTAAAAAATTGTATAATAGAAAATCCTTGAAACTTTTCTATAACATATTATTAAACATATGATGAAAACGAAAATAACTTATTCATTGATTTTATAAAAATACAAAAAAATAGTTACTTACAACAAAAAAAAAAATCGATCGCTACTAATAATGCAAAATAGATGGCGCATTACAAAATATAGGTGAAACAAGTATAAGAAATAAACAAAATGACTTTTCCTGACCAAAATAAATAATCGCTAAATATTTAAGAAATGCTTGAAACGACGAGGGTGGGTTAGAGGGGTCACTCTCTGATTTTGGAGTAACTCACAACGTTAAACTTCGGCTTAATTTTTTTTTAGTACAGAACCGCTACCACCAACGCCTCGGAAGAGTTTCTGAATCTACTCCAGCATTTCCGAAGAAAAAATTCATAAGTCCCTTTGTTTTCCGAATTATGTCACCATTCAAAACGTCTTTAATCAATTTCTTACATTAGTGCTCTAAATTCTTCCTAAACAAAAGATAAAGCTTTAAAAAAAACTCTAATTATATGAATAGTGTTAGTTTTAAATTACTCAGAACTACAACTAGAGTTTAATTTCAGAAATTAAGGGAGTGGGAGGAGGGGCACGCAAGTGTTCTCGGAAATACAAAAAATAGTCGTAAAAAATCGAGTTCAAAATAATCATAAACATTGAGCAAAAAAACCGTTTGAAAACTTGCACCCGAGTTTGTTTTGACGTGCAGTGGCAGATTTAAAATATAGCAAATGTTTGCAATTGTGCGAGAGGCTCCATAACCATAGGGGCAACGTAGGGAGTTAGAAAAATGCTTATGATAAATGTTTTATAACTTCTGTGATAGAGAAATAGGGCCACAAAATATATTTCGACGGGCCCCAAACTTGTAGCTCCGCCGAAGCGATACAGAAAATACTACATTACTGTGGTTCATATTACAAACATCGAAAAATGAAAAATTACCGTCGGTTCAGTGGGAATCTAACAAAAGGAAACAAAACCGGTTTCGCCATCTCATATTTGTTTCCATGATCTCCAATTCTGCAATATATCACCAAATGATCGTCAGTCTGAGACGCTATATTAGTTTTGCATTGAAATAAGTAATCAATAACCACAAAAAATCAGTTAATAGGCTTTTTAGAACACCCGATCGAAAATAAAAAGGGAAGTGCACTACTGTAACGTGCGCATATCCCACATGCGAAAATTTAGCCTTCTACAACTTACCATTTTTGAGTTATGACTTATAAAAGATATATACGTACATCCAGCTGCAAGAAACAATGCAATAATTAACTTGTTTAGTACCTGAATGCAGTAATAAAAACTTTTTCAGGGGTGACTAAAATAGAAATTCATACTGAAATTTAAGTAAACAATTCTGTTTGAAAACAATAACTCCCTTTACTTTGTATTAAGAAGTAAAACAACAAAGGTCCTTTTTTTTTCAAAAACATCGGCCAATTCCATCGGCTTTTCGATGTTTTTAAGGCCGATGGGCCGATGTTTCCTGCAAGTTAGCATCGGCAGCCGATGCCGATGGCTAAATTGTTGAACCATCGGCGCCGATGCATCGGCCAGGCCGATTGATCGGTCGAGAACTATATTTCATACATGTCCACTCCGTGTAACTATGGTGCATCCAATGCGAGAGGCCTGCGCAGTGGTGGGGCTGCATGATTTTCACAAAACAAATTCTTGATATTTGACATTCATTTGGTATTTTACCTTCATCGTTATGCTTATACTGTATGTTTATTTAATGAAGTCTCATATCGTTTTTTTCTCGCATATCGTATCAACAAATACCGTTTCTGGGGGTTCTTAAACTATACAATCTCTGAGGGACAGAAGATGGTCTTAAAGAGCTAGAGTCATAAAAATTCTTCTCAATAATTTCAAATCGGCGATTTGACGCCGGGAAGAATTATTGGAAATATACTCTTTCAATGATAAAAAATCTGAAGCCTTTAATGTGTAAAACTTTGTTTAAATTTTTACTTTGTTTGCATTGTGGAGAGTTTTTGAACAATGCTTTACTCTATCAAAACATTTTTAATCCACTAAAGTTAATTTTTGTTATGTTCAAGCTTCAGTTTAATCTACAATTGAACCTGTTAATAACTTTCACACAGATAAATATTTCAACCATGAGTGGAACGTCTGAAAACATCGAGCCTATTTGGAAAAAAAAAAAAGAAAAAAATAGAAGAGGGGAGAAAAATCTACTTTGATGTAAAGTCATTACTTTGATTTAAATATTTAAATTCAGTTTCTAGCACAAGGTTTGCTGATAAATATTTTTTATGTATTGTTTGCTCAAAGTTATCTGGATTGGATATTGAAAACAAAAAATAAAATGTTTCAATTATGAGAAAATTAATAGCATGAGGCAAGGAGAAATGTTTTGTGAATTGAAACTATACTATTCAATAATGAAAAAAATGAAGACCAGCAAAATTTTTAAAGGTTCTCGAGTGATTTTAAGGGGCAGAATCTGAAAGATATGTTTCTTAACAAAACTTCAATTATTTTTTACCAATTCCAAGCAGCTCAGCTAGTAGAGTAAGATCATTTTCATGTCATAGGAAATTAGAGAATTATTTTCAAAGCACAACGGACGCAAAAAAAAAAAAATAATAATAATAATAAAAAAAAATATAAAAAAAAATAAATAAATAAATAAACATTGCAGCTCTACTGGCAAAAAAGAGCATGCACTGGGCTTTGATTGATAAGTATAACAAGATTTGCGGATTTGAAAACCGATATGATTCCTTTTTATTAAATAAATTAAAAATTTTGTCACAAAAAAAAATTGAACTGTTTATAAACCCTAATTTTTATTAATGTTAAACCCTTTTTATGATCACTTCCTGTTAGCCAATATGTGTTATTTCCCATATTAAAGTAATTCAAATTTTGAAAATTTGATCCCCCAAATGAAAGGTTGAAATGCTGCCCCTGTCTGGTACCCCTTTATCCAGATCTCCGGTTTATCCACAACAAAATTGTAGAGTAAAAAAAAAAAATATCTGCTCAAATAATAATTTTAAATTATGGTTGCAAGAGGAAACTATAAATATCCCAACTATTGGGTTTTTGTTTGGTTTAACATGCAACTCCTGCATTGAGCGTACAATAAAGTATAGCACTAACTTAACAACAAATATAGCGCACTTGAAGCATCAGCCCAACACCACTGCAGCTGAGCTAGAAATGATAAATTGTTTTTGAGAAAAAAGGTACCTTGTAGTTTTGTCACAAAGTATTTTTTTTTTTTTTTTTCTGTAATTAAAGGCAAGAACGGATTCAGAAAATTTTCAAGGAAGGGGTAGTTGAATTTTTAGCTTACCTCTTACTACGCATCTCATTTATACATGTGCTTTGTGTGTGGGGGGGGGAGAGGGGGCTGCCACAGCATTTTTATCTATAACAGTTAAAATATCGAGATTTAGCCAAGGAGGTCCTCAAAATTATTTTTTTTCTTTTCCATTGAAAGAGACATTCAAAAACTACAAGTGATAACTTTAATTTTGTGATAATTCCAAGCGAATGCTTCAAAACCATCTCCTCTTGATCATCGAAGGTCCTGTAAAATGGTGCTTTTTGTAATTTCAATTTCGAAAAATTACCAGAGAATAGTCACTAACCCATTCTTTACTGATTGCTCTAGATGTCTACAGTCACTTCTTTAAGACTTAAAACTTTCCAAATTGCAAAGGAGAAGGCTTCGGAAAATTCTCCTGACATCGGCAAAGATTGTCTAAAATTGTCTTTTTGAAACTGCAATTTTGAAAAGTTTCCGGAAGGAAAACTCGAACCCAATTCCTTTTTTTAAGTCATCAAACCGGGCCGACACTTGTGTTTTAGAACTTCAATTCAGAAATTTTCGGGTGCAGGGTCCCTCAAGGGAGGGGCGATCGCCCCTATCACCCCTCCCGTGCATCCGTCCTTGATTAAAGATTACTCTGCTTACATAAGAATACATTTTGCTTATTACGTGGATTTTCGTTTATCTGGAATGCCTTTGGTAACAGTTAGTCTGGACAAACAAGGTTGTACTGTAAATTCAAAAAGAGCTTTGTTTTACTGATGGCCAAAACAAAATATAACTACAGTTGAACTCTCTTAATACGATCACGTTTAATACGAAATCACGGCTAAAACAAACATTTTGTTCGTTAAGTTTAGTTTGCTATCTAATTACATACAAAATTTCAAGTGTAATACATACATTAAATTGAAAGTCTCGGCTGAGACGAACAAAATTTTCTGACTTCTTTACTTAAAATGTTCGTGGGTTAAAAAAAATATTCATCATTTTGTTGGGTATTAGAAGTCTCATTGTGTATTAAAAAGAAAATAATAAGCATTTTGCATAGAAAATTTAACCCATACATTTGTTTTACTATGGACATTTCAATTTACTCGGAGATAACATTGTTCAACTTCCATTGTGAATTACAACCTATTCCGCAATTGTCAATTATCATCTCCTTTTTTCTATATTTTCCAAAATCATTCATTTATAAAAAATAGATTATTTTTTTACAATGTGTGTATTGGTAGTACTATTTTTTAAATATAGGTAAGCATTCCTTCGTTTTTTCACAGTATCGCTCGTATACGGTTGTTACGAATAACGGTTAATACAAAAAAAATCGTGAACTTTTGACATTTCGTATCAACTGAGTTCAACTGTATTTACTATGCTTCAATAATGTATAAAATAAATTTATTTTCAAAATTACTTCTTCTAATATTTTGAGTTCCAACTTCAACCGGTGAGTCACTTCATTAATGCTGAGTAGAGCAAGCCTCTGAGTATCATCTAAAGGAAGATTAGCCGCCACCCAATATGAAAACTCTTTTGGATTGCAGGGCATGGAATCGGTTGTAACACTCCTGTTCCAGCCTTTCAGTTCTGCCTTAATTTTCTTAATCAGTAGATACTAAGGGAGATGATATTAAAAAATCAAAACAAAAAAAGCATAATTACAACATGAAAATAATTGCTAAATAGGAAACCACTGTTATGTTAAGAACTGAAAATATCTAAAACATATTTCTTATTAAAACCCCAGCTTAGCTGTATCTACATTAATTCTAAACTTGATAAGCTAATACCATCAAAAATCAGCTTATTTAAACCCACATTTGCAAGGAATTGAAAATCAAACTATTAAAACTGCATTAATACAAGATTTCTCTAGTGGGCATTGGTATTCTATCTTTTCCTTGCATTTATGATTTGCAAAAATTTCATAGTTTTCTTACAAAGTTCATTTGCAAAGCTATTAACATAATTACCAAGGACCTTACAATCAATTTAGAAAATAATGATCTTTAATTCTAAATTGAAACTTGAATTGGGTCCTTAAGAGCAGCACCGAAATAGCAAATAATTACCTTTGAATATTTTTGACACTAATATGTTTGATATTGCCTCCCCCACGCTCCCCATTTTTTGGGAGAATACTGCACCCCATCCTCTTTTGCATCTCTCAGTACACCATCCTTTCCCATTTAAAGATAAGCAACAGTTGATCGCTAAAGTAAATCTTGTTTCTCAAAATATTAAAATACACAACAGTCCGATTTTGAGAAACTAAACTTCCTCACTTCCCTCCCCCAATTGGAAAAATTGTACTACAAAACTTTGTACCGTCCGCCTTGCTTAATCAAATATCATCATTCCAAGAAATATTATTTGATTAAGCGGGGTATTTGATTAAGTGGGGAAATTTTATTTACCTTTCTAAACTGACAACATTTGTCTTAAAACGAATTAATAATACATCAATACATATAAATAAAACAGAGAATATGTATGTGTGTGTATGTTCCCTACACAAATCCAGTTCTTGTCGGATCTCGACCAAATTTGGCAGGGAGGTACATGGGCACCTGAGAAGGAACCTAGGGGGGTTTTCGAACGCCCAAAAGGAATTAAACCATTCAAATTTTAACATTAGGGCTCAAGAAAAGCATTAAATGGCTCTTTTTACCCAAAATAATTATCCGATCAGTTCAAATTTGGCGCCATTCGAAAGTTCGCGAAAAATACCCATAAAGTTTTATTGCTTTCTTCAAATTTTAAAAAAAAGTCTAAAATCACCGAGATAAAATTAAAAAGCATCATTAAGCGTAATGGAACTCTATTTTCATATCGGAAAATTATCGCTTGCGCGATCTCATTTTAAATTAGCATAAATAAAGTTTCTGAAGGTAGCCACTTTTTTTTCCCCTTGACTGCGTTTGTTTTGAGATAAAAATTTCTCTCCTTTTGATTATTATTTGGCAATTTATCCTCTTTTTTTTTGTACTGTCAGCAGAAGATAATCAGGAAAGTTGCCTTTAATTTATTCGGGAATTTTTGATTTGCCGTTTTCTTATCTTGAGAATGATTATTTTGACAGGAAATTTAGTAATGTTTTTTTTTCTCTAATTGACGCCTGGTTGTTGAACATATGTCACTGCACAAGACTTTTATTTTCGATGTAGACCGTGCAAAGCCGGGCAATGCAGCTAGTAGCTATATAAAGGAAATAATTAATGTTATTGCCAAAAAGTTTTTGCTAAATAAACAAAAAAATAGTTTAATAATTAGTATATATATTACAAGTAGGTATGAAAATTATAAATAGTAACTTACAACTTGAGTTATGAAATCTTTGTTTTGTTATATTTTATCAGTTCATTATTTTTTGAAAAATTCCATAGTAAGGGATTGCTTGCTCAAGGTCTTTTGGTAACACTTTTCCGACTCCCTTTTTCCCCTCCTTGTTTACTGTATCTTACATTTAACATTTGTCAATTTATCATCACCTAATATGTGTATATTTATTTGTGTATTGCAATTTAATTATCGACAGCACATTTTTTTTCTTTTTTTTTAATGACAAAGAATAAAGAAATTTGATAGAATAGTGGAAACATTTTGAGGGATCATGAATGTTGTTTTTCCGCTTGTTGTTGGCGATAAATATTACTTTATATTTTAACATCAATTGTTCTTACTTATTTCTTTCTAATTTATTCAAAATTTTTCTCAGCAAAACTATTTGCGAAAGCTGATTAATATTATTGGATTATGCAGGGAAATTATTTGATTAAGCGGGGATCTTTAACATTGCGTCTATGGGGAAATATTCGGTTCCTGGAGGTTAAGTTGGTATGAACAGGGTATTTGTTTATCCATTACCGATTAAAGCAGGGGCTGGCAGTACTTACTTTTTTATGATGAGTGCTTTTGGGAAATTGTTCTTTCAAGTGCCCTTTTGTCAAGAAGAGCACTGCCCCTTTTGTAATCTAAGCAAATAGTGCTGACCGCATGCCATGGGGGACGGGGGGGGGGGGGCACATTAGTGTCCAAAGCCTTAACACAATTACGACTCTCAGCTTTACTGCTCTATTTAGTAACTTAACAACACAATGAAATTCATTTCCTTAACTAAAAATCTTGATGCACAAATAATATTACAAATAGATTGAAACCAGTAACTTACTTGATCAAACATTTTGTACACAAATGGAGGAAACCACGTATAATTTGCAAAATCATATTTGTTCTAGGAAAACAAAAAGGAAAAAGCATTTGTAGTTAATAATATTCAATCAGGAAAAAAATATTTACCCACACAAAAACCTATCATTATTCAAAACTATACAAAAACATCAACTTATTACATAGAACATTTCATATAATGGGTAAAATATGATGTTAACTGAAAAAAATCAAATTAAATACCAATGAGTTTTGATTAGAAAAAAGGAATTTTCGAAGGCAACTTAGTGCATTTTTGGCACAATTGTTACATATAAGAAAATCTCTAAGAACATGAAAACTAAGGACAGGTCAGACACGTTCAATAGTTGCAGCACTATCAGCTTGTGGGGTCAGGGTTCCTGCAAAACACTGCTTGATTTTTGTTTTTATTTTGGTGCCCCTTGAGTCCCATATCCCTATCCATATTGCAGGGCAACATTGCTACCAGTGGCCCTTTTATTCATATTAAAAAGTACTTAAGTTTATTTTCATATGGTCAGGACTAACTGAGGAAATAGATTTATGAAGTGTAACCCTTTCAAACCTGTGAAACAAACACATTTAAGTTATTTAATCTTATCGACACATCCTTAGACCACACATATAGCTTCATTTTCCTGATAGCACTCAAGTGCAGCATGAGCATTGGGCACAATTTTAGCTTTAAATACATAGAAATAAAAACTTTTAAACTTGCATTTCATTAGCATTTAAGTGTAGTTCATTTATTTTTTAATAGTTGCTTACATCAAAAGTACATACGTTTAGTTTCTTACGGTCAATAACAAACTGAGAAAATAGTTTCATAAATTGTAACACTTTCAAACTTATGCAAAAAAAAAAACACATTTAAATTGCCTGCTCTCTCTAATATTATGGCAATTTTTTTCTTCATATCTCTTGCACTTGCCACATGACAACAACAACGTGGAAAACAAACATTGATTCAGAAAGCAGCAGAAATTTTACTATAGATATAATTAGTGATGATTCGAGCCTTTTTTGGCAGGGTTCAGTGTCCTTAATAGATAGTAAAACTCACAACATACTTTATGAGATTTGTAGTTAGTTGTAGGTTTAGGATGCAATGTACTCCTGCATTCTGCTCCTAGAGGATCACGAAATTTATCTAAACTGCTTAACTTTGCGCCAACAGATGGATCTCCAAGTTCAAGTTCAGGTAATATACGAACCTTTCCAATTATCATCCTAAAAAAGCATAATAATTGGGGTTAGGAAGGATAACTGTACAGTAATTTAATTTTACAATAATATTTCTGTGTACATACATACTAACATTCTAAGAAAGAAACCCTGTATTGCACAACAAAATCCAGGGACAGATTTGGGAGTGTGGAGGCCCCGGGGCAATGAAGGAGTGGAGGCCCCTAATCAGGGTTCGAAAAGATCATCATATTTTCGAAAATATCCGAAATTTTGATATATATCTGAATATTTTTGATATATATGTATATATCCTATGTTTTGGACCCGTGAAAATTAGGATATTTTGTAAAAATTTTACTGTGGGAGCCCCTTTGTTGTGGAGGCCCTGGGGCAGTAGCCCGCCTGCCCTCCCTTAAATCCGGCCCTGATAAAATCCTATTTTTCACTGTTATTTAGGAAAAATAGGGATTTTTTGATTCCTCAAGGTTACAATCATACACAAGTCCTTACGTCATATAAACATTGAAAAAATCTTTTAGTTACTTTATTTTTTTTTAAATATCATTTTGTCTTTTTAAGAAATGTTTCTGATTTTTCCTTTAAAGTTACAATTTTTTATACAGTAAACCTTGATCTTACACCTACTAAGTCTACGCTTTCCCCGCATTTCACATTTTTTTTATATTTTCCGCACTTTAATAATGTTAATTTAACTCAGAGAGAAAGTTTTTTGTTTATGAATTTTCTGCATTTTACGTGTCTATGGGAGGAGAGAAAAAAGAAAAAAATGCTCTAAAATAAGCAAAATGTTTCCTTTTCAGCATTTTTAAGGCTAATCCACACTGTGAAAAGTAAATCTGTGAAAATATCCACTATTATGGACTGTTTTCTCCCTAAATACTCAGTTTCGCAACTAAGTGTGTTAAATTGATCTAAAATGGTATGTACAATAATGTTCTTTTCGTAAAATATAGATATTATACCTTTTTAAAGAATCATCTTCACTACCTTTACTTTTTTATATTTGATTTTTGCTTTTCATGCATTTCTCGTATTTTACGCTTTCCCGTATTTTAAATTTTTTGATCCAGTCCCTTGAGAAACTTAAAATTGGGATTTCCCTGTAGCATCTTTATTTATAATTAACTTTGTGCATTCCTTACTGCATAAATAATTTCCTTTTTGATACTAATTTTGCTTATTATAGTATACCATTTTACGATTCATTAGTGTTCTTTTTGCCATATTCTTAGAATAAAAGAAAGTCTAAAAAGAAAGATTGAATTTGAAACACAGAATAAACCCCTCTTTGCAATCCTTGATGGAAAACTTTACTTTACTGGAAACAACATTTTTTGGCTCTCTGTTTTGTTTTTAAAATTCCAAAGTTCTACAAACCGCGCACTGGCTGTTGTCAATGTCAAACAGTAACACACCTCCCAATTAAGTTAATAGGGACTCTGCCACACCTCCGATTAACACACTGGAGTGGCTGCGGGGGAAGCGAAAAAGCCGCCACTAATATATTAGTATCTTGCTGTTTTCAGTACGAAAAAGTTTTCGAACATATTCGTAGCCTGCTTCTTTTAATATAAAAACGATTCTGAATATATTCAGGCTCTCCGCCAGGAGGGTTAACATTGCACATTTCTAATAAAAACATATTTAATTTTTTCTGACTGCTTAACTAACAAAAGATAGCATAATAAAAGAAAATATAAAAGTATAAAATACTTTACATAAAAATTATATTAAGCACAACATTATAAATTATCTAAAATGAACTGTTAAAGAGACATTGACAATGTATTTTACTTATAAAAACATCTCCAAATCTTTTTGAATGTTTAACTAACAAAGAGTAACATATTGAAGGGAATAAATGTAGACACCATGCAAAAAAATAAAATCAATCTGATATGTAAATTCCGTCTTGTTAAACTTATGATAAAGGGTTGAGCTTAAAATAATTTTTAAAAATTATTTAATTCATGGGTGAGAACAGTACATAAATAAAAGAAACTAATTACAAATTATCTCACCCTCTCTCCTCATTTTAACTAAAATTGAAGAAATTTACTACAGTGAAATCTCGTTACAACGAACATTAATACAATGAAATATCAACAAAATAAATATTCAGTTCCAATTTCATTGTAACTACATTATGTGAATTCAGTTACAATGAACAAAATATGCGGTTCCTTGAAATTCATTAACTGTATTAGATTCCACAAAGCCTATGACCAATGGTTTCCAAAATTTGAGTTTTAAAGAAACCAAATCTACTAAGGGGTTGTCCACAAATGATATCATGCTTTGAGGAGAGAGGGGGATCATGAAATTGTCACATTTTGTGACAAGGAAGATGGAGAAAGGTAACAAGAAGTGTGATATCAAATGCTTTAGTTGAAATTAAACATTTTTAACAGCAAAATTTTTATGTAATACAAAATGCCTTGCACCATCTACCCTGAAAATTAAATTTGTGTCAAGTGAGGCAACTTTTGCACGTAGATTCGACAATCAGGCTTGAATAAAAGAAAAAAAATTAGCATTTCCGTCAATGCACCGAAAAGAGCAGTTTTATGACTCAAAATTTAAGTGTAGAATTCTTTGGATTTTTTTGAAATTCCTAACAATTAGTTATAAATAGGCATAAACATTCTGTTGCATGGATTTTCTGGCGACCCCCCCCCCCCCTCATCCTTACACAGGGTGGCGACAGAAACTGAAAAAAAGTTCCCTGACTTTTCTCTGATTAAGTTCACCAAATTTCCTCGATTTACGTTACCAATGTTAATGGTTTCCTTGCTTTGCCCTACTTTAAAACCATTGCATATTAAATAAAATGCAGTATTTAAAATGTTTTAAGCTGTTAATTAAAAATATATTTTGAAAAGATGCTCCTTTTTTTAGTAAAAATATTTCATTAAATTATCTACATCAGCGTTTCTTAATTTTTTTAATGAGTAGAACTCTTTAAAATAACCACTTTCTTCGTGGAACCCGTGTTGTTTTCATAAGTAGTATTGTTTAAAGCAACATTCTTGATATGTTTTACTTACAGTGAAAGTGAAAATTATTTCAAATACAATTTTTTCATGTCAAAACGTAATTTCAAACACTAACAGAAATAAATAAATGAAATCTAAAAACAACTTGAAAAATAAAGTTTTAGAGACACAAACAAAATTTTAAAGTTTTACATTTCTTTATTTTAAGTTATGAAAATTCATTTTTTAAATACATTTTTAAAGTTTTCTAAAAATAAAGTTAGCAAAATAAAGAATGAGTTTTCTGGAACCCTAGATTCATCTCCAAGGAACCCTTGCACTCCATGGATAACAATGTAAGAAACGCTGATCTACAGGGAAATATTATAGGAAATCTAAAACAAATATTTTACTTCCAGTCACCAGTTAACATAAGAATTCTAAGAAATTATTACAAACACTCTTAAAGAAATATCTAATCATGATAAAACTAAAAAGTTTATATAGAAATAATTTTGAACTAAATTTTCAAGCAGTATAATTATTGCTGCAAGAATAACAAAAAAAAAAAAAAAATTACACAAGGTAACTCAATTTTAAATGATTTCCTTATTTGCCAGGAAAAAAAATCTTCAGATTATTTTTGTAACAAACAACAATGAAATGCAAAAAAACAATCAATTGCAGTAAAAACCCTCCTAACGGACACCCATCAAATGTGGACATCACTATTATGAGGACGGTTTTTCATTCCCCGATCCCAAGGCAAATAACATTATTGAACCCCTATCCTGCGGACACCCCTCTATTGCAGACACAAAAATTTGTCCCGTTAGTGTCCGCATTTGAGAGATTTTACTGTAAGTTCAAAATATATATGTATATATAACCTAGTTTTAAAATAAAAGAATTTTAAAGTCTAAAAAAAAAATCCCCCTTTGTGTAATCTGAGGCGACAGCGAAGAATACGATGGAAAAAAAAAGGAAAAAAAATGATTTTCATTCAACATTAATTTTAGCAAAAATTTTAAAAACGCGAAGTAACAATTTTAAAAATTTTATCTCTATTAATTTAAAAAACCAAGATCTTTTCTTGAAATCGTTACCATGAGTAAAGGTAAGGGAGCTAAGGCATTGACGGCTTCCTCTTTGCCTGTAGGGTTGTTTATTTTACGTAGCATGGACCTTGTGAACGGCAAATTCGAGCTATGTAAAATAAACAACTTTACAGACACAGATGCAATCATAGGAAGTTCATCCTGTGTTTAATAAGTTATGATTCAATATTTTGACGTTGAGAAAAAAAGATGCACAAATATGCAGCAGAGTGTAATCTCACCTCATTAATATTTTACTTTTTTCTCAACAGATAATTGGCGGAAGACGCGTAGGAAATTAGAGTACTTAATTTTACAAAGCAAAAAAAAATTTTTTTCTTCTTCATTTGATCAATTTTTCCTGAATATTTATTATTTTTTCAAAATTCCCTGATATGTAACTGATTTTTCCCTGATTAATAAAGTTCCCCGACTTTTCCCTGATCTCCCTGATCTGTTGCCACACTGTTATATAAAAACCCGAAAACAACTTATGTTAATTCCAGAGCTTCAAAGGATTTCTGTACCAAATTTTTCAAACAGCTGACCTGCACTGTGGATTTGTATAAGGAATAAACCGCCATTTACATCCATCCATTTATATATATATATATATATATATATATATATAATAATTATAATAAAAGAGAAAAATATTGAAAAGACCACACCAAAAGCCCATAGATGTGCAACGCAGCAAAACCAAAATGCCAAGTAAATATAAAATAAGCAAGCCAAATTCCAAAAGTTAATCAAATTATATAAAAACTAGAGGACCCGACAGACGTTGTTCTGTTCAAATTTTGTAAATTGAAAAGTTAAAAAATTTAAATAAACACCAAGTGTTTGAATCGTTTTGTTGAAAAAAAAATAAGTAAAAAGAAAATGTTTCAAGCTGCTTGGTGTCAGAATGCGTTTATTTGTAACAACTTGATTTATCTAATGCCCATTGAGCAGTTGTTTTATCAACTATTTTTTCACCCGTACTTGATGGTTTGTTCCTTCAGCCATATTCAAAGGATAAAAAAATGTCCTCAGATATTAAGTATAAAAAACTAACTACCCATCTAGAACAAATGGGAAATCCCGCTGCAGCATCCCCCATATGGAAAAGAATAAAACAATCGAATCGAAAGGATATCGTTTAAAAAAATGATAAAGGTAA
This sequence comes from Uloborus diversus, assembly GCF_026930045.1. Taxonomy (NCBI): domain Eukaryota; kingdom Metazoa; phylum Arthropoda; class Arachnida; order Araneae; family Uloboridae; genus Uloborus; species Uloborus diversus. The sequence continues at coordinate 158,056,757 of NC_072737.1, read as the reverse complement.
AAACAGTTCTTTGAATAAGCGAAAATCACTCAGCCACGCCCCCCCCTCCCACTCCCGATGTAAAACAAACACATTTTTCAACTAAAGTGACTAAACACTCTTTAAAAACAAAAAACAATTCTTTGCAATTTGAAATATTTCAGCCAAATAAACAAAAAATACAATAAATTACATTAACAGTAGCCTTAAAATGTAAACAAATGATCATGCAACTCTATGGATTATAGTCAAAGTCGCCAAGCCACCACGTTACTGTAATCCAGCCGATCAATGAGCGAAGCCAACTCCGACCGATTAGCGGTCCGATCTTTTGAGCGAAAACTTTTAAATCTTCATATATTGCCTAATTTGTTATTTCCAACAAAGATAAAGATCTTCCAATGCACTGATCTTTTGTGTTCTGAACTACCTTGTTGTAATTTATCTGGACGAAAATACAATTTGTTTCGTCTTTAAATTCCATCATCTTTTCCTTTAAGAATTATCAAACTAATCAGTTTATCATTAAAGTATTCTTGACATTGGTGCCAAAACTCAGATGGATTTTAGCCGAGAAACAAAGGTTGCTAGGTACGGTACTTTCTGATCATTTGGTTAGGAAAACCTAAAGTACCGATCCGGTCACATGATTCAACTACTGCGATAGAACACACCTTTTGCGTGAACCTTCCAGTACTTTACTTTAAAATACATCACTGGATCTAAAATCGTTGCTTTCAAGAAATGAAGGCTTTACATCCTCTCTCTCTACGTTTTATCTACTCTCGATTGACATATCACAGTAGGAAATTTCATTACAAAAAGCAGAGCTGACTTTCTTATTGTCCTTTGGCAACGGGTTAAATATTTATTTAAGTTCTCGCTCAACAATAGGTTAAAATAAATATTAATCATTTGGGAGATATAACCATCCAATGTTTAAATTGATTAATTAATTAACAAAAACGTTTCTGATTCGATCCATCGTGCTTCGAAACCATGCTTGCCACAATTTAAGTACTCACAAAAAATTTGATCAAAATCGGTCCAGCCATTTAAAAGCCTTATGGTGACAAGTGTTATGGTGACAAAATATTTTTATATATTAAGATGATGATAGCTTTTAGTTTTAGGTTTGAACTCATTTATTGTTTATAGTTTAGCATTTGGTGCATTTGCCCAATGTTACTCTATATTGCATGTACTGGAGCTTAAACATTCTCTTTTAGTTCATAGTTAAAAAAATTTGTGGATTTTATGGACCAAATAATGTTAATATGGTCCACAAAAATTTGTGAACCATATTTAATGAATCCTCCACGGCTGATGAGCTCTGGATTCATACTTTGTCTTTTCCTGTTTAATAGCTATTTGCAATTTTCCTTGTTATCATCATTTTTATATAATTTGTTTAATATTTGGAATTTAGCTTGCCTATTTTTTTTGGACATGGTTTTTATATTTTTAATGTTTTGTTGACGTATGGATAGGCTTTTTTATCATGCTGAACAACGGACTGGATATGTTTACTTGGATTTCAAGGTAAGACAATTTTGTTATTGGCAGGTACTGTCCCGTGGAAGGCTAATTATCGGAACTTGTTTTCCTAATTAGTCGAGGCGAAACCCCTGCTTTTAGTTTTAGGTTTGAGCTCTAGTTTATTGTTTTTAGCTTAACAAGTGGTGCGTTTGCCCATTGTTACTCTATATTACATGTACTGGAGCTTAAGCATTCTCTTCTAGTTTATAGTTAAAATTTTGGTCTTTTGACCATAATTAATGAATCCTCCACGGCTGATGAGCTCTGGATTCACTCTTTTTCTATTCCTACTTAATAGCTGTTTGCATTTTTCCTTTTATCATCATTTGTTATTTATAATTTGTTTAATATTTGTAATTCTGTTTGCTTAATTTTATATTTACTTGGCTTTTTAGTTTTGCTACGATGCGCATCTATGGGCTCTTGGTGTGGTCTTTTCAATATTTTTCACTTTTATTATTATTTTATATATATATATATATATATATATATATATATATATATATATATATATATATATATATATATATATATTTATACACACACAGATAGATAGATAGATAGATAGCATGACCTGTGAGAAGGGGGTAGGGTTAAGTGTGATATTTCAGGACAAGGGGGGCAGGGGGAAGGGGTCAAAAATGTTTGGAAGTAGTATGATATAATTCAAGAGCAGCCCCAATAACTGCAGCTTTTCTTACCCATCAGCTTGTCTTCGTGTTTCCAACACTTCAAACCTCTGTCGACCTTCGGCTTTCACTCTTAGGACATTGATACCATGAAGCTCATCTCCCTCCCTATATGAACGCACTTCTGCTGTTGTACCAATAGGATCTAAAACATTATTAAATGTTCTTCCAGAAAATCTGCAAGACAGAAATAAAAGCCAAAACAGAATTTAAATATAATTTTCACAAGTTAGAAGAAAATGTTGGGTCATTCCATAGTGACTAACGTAACATTCGCAGTTGATTTTCAAACTCTTTTTACTTATACCGGAAGTAAAAATTAGTGTGTTTTGGTTTAATATGCAGATTTAAAATGTACAAAGTGACTATTTTTCATTTCTACCAAGAATTTGAAGCAAAATAAACGCTGGCAGATGTTTTTTCACCTAAAAAGGCATTGTGACTAACGTAACATTTTTGCAACCCTGAGAAACAATGCTTATGTTACGAGGCAATTTTTTCTGAAACTTACGCAGGCATTCAAAATTGGCCGATATATTTGTAAGAGGTAAACAATCTATTTTCAAAAATGTACTACAGTTTTGTTACGGATGAAACTTTTTTGACCCTTAATGGAACTTTTACGAAAAACTGTGTGTGACTAACGTAACATGACTAACGTAACCATCGAATAACATGCAATGAATGCATATAAAAAACATTTTATAATTAATTTCTTGCTCTTATATTACTTTTACACTTTTTAGGAACCTTCTTTGTGTTGCATTTGTTGTTCTTCCTTTACATTTTTTCTATATTAGTTTAAGAAATTTAATGGAAGGATTCAGTTCAATTAACTCAATTTGAATGTGCGAAAAAAATAAACAAATAAAAAAAGCTGCTTTTACAAACTGAATAACATCATTCTTGGGCTAATTAAATCCTAAATATCTCTCTTTTAAAAAATTAACTTCATGCAAGTTGATAGTTTCACGGAATTCTAGTATTCTGCAGATATACTAGTTATCGTCATAAGAAACTACGTAGTACTTTTCAATGGCATATTATTTTTTAAGGTTTACTGATTCATCGAACGAATAGTGTTGTGCATGCTTTTGAATTAAAATGTAATATTGAAAAAAAAATATTCGAACGTTTTTGCAGAATGCATTTAAAATTCCAGACATCACCGCAAATGTTTGAATTTCTAAATGATCATTCTTGCATTTTCTGAAATGTATAGCAGCAGCGCTTATTGTCACTGTATCATGTAACATCTTCAAAAATGTTTTCCAACGAGCAGCCATTACTTCATTTTAATAATAGGTGGAGATGTATTTTCTAAAAATAGAGACGTTCTCCTTGTTAAGATTGTATTTCTATTATCTTAATTCTTAAGCTTGATTCTTGTGTTGAACATTCAGCAGAGTACTCATTTTGCTTTACTCACCTTTTTTCCTTTTTAACAATTCTTTAAATTAGAACTATCTTTATAAAAACCTTTAAAAAAATATTTTTTCTAAGTAAACAGAAGGTCTACAATGTAATATTACTGTTTTTTTTCACCCTTTATATTTTTAATCAATATAGAATGCTTACATATTTAAAATTGTTCATGAAAATGTACATTAAATTAAATAAGTTTTAAATATTAGCAGTCATTTCTAAAATGTTGCGTTAGTCACATGCAAACTGTTACATTAGTCACATCTCAAATGTTACGTTAGTCACACTAATTATTTTATATCTACTGATACTAAAATAAATATTTTGCACTTTTTAAGTAGATATGACACAGATGTAAGAAAATAAAAAGTGCTGTTTGGTTCAATCATCTGGTTTAGTTTTTAAGCAGAAAATATTACATTTCGTGACTAACGTAACGTAAATATCTTCAGTGAAATAACCAAACTATTTAAAATACTTATCTTAAAATGTATGCAAAAAGAACAGTCAACTTTATTGGGCCAACATCTAATCATTTAGAACGAACATAGGTTTTTTAAAAATTTGCAAAACATTTTACATTACACAAGAAAACGTAGACGCATGTTTTTTGCAAATGCTAAGCCTTTTCTACAACCTCGCACGTTTAGAGCCATAAGAAAAACACCAAATGAAATTTTTGCAAACTGTTACTGGATTTATGTACTAGAAAGTATGCTGAATGAAATGATAGGTCACAATTAAGGCTTTGTGAAAAAAAAATTTCTGAGGTTGAGGTTGACATTTCTATGGAATGACCCTGTTGCAATATATTCTTTACTAATAATAAAGCTAAAAGTCTCTCTGTCCGGAGGATGTCTGGATCTCTGTGACGTGCATACTGCCTAGACTGCTAGGCCGATTTTCATGAAATTTGGCACAAAGTTAGTTTGTAGCATGGCAGTGTGCACCTTGAAGCGATTTTTCGAAAATTCGATGTGGTTCTTTTTCTATTCCAATTTTAAGAAGAAAAATATCATAAGATGGACGAGTAAATTACGAAATTATCATAACGTGGAACCGTAACATGGGCACAAGCCAATTGGCGAGATACAAAATTATCATAATGTGGAACCGTAACATGGGCACAGGCCAATTGGCGAGATACGAAATTATCATAACGTGGAACCGTAACATGGGTACAAGCCAATTGGCGAGAAAATTCACCATACATTATTTGTAAACATACAGGCGAACCAAAAGACCTTTTAATTTTTCTATTAGAGGCAAAGCTGTGCGGGTACTACTAGTAATGAATATAATCAGTAAAGGACATCATACTTACATGGTTTAAAGAAAATATGGACAATGCTGAAATTCTTTACAAGTTTTAAATTGTCTAAACCTTGAGTAGCAAAGTTTTAAAAAATACCCATAATCCTTTTTATTGAATGAATAGTTTTACAATCTTCAATTAATAATGAGATATTTTAATGTTTATTACAATGATCAGGGCGAACGCAGATCCAGTCTTCGAAAAATTTGCTCCAAATTTTTGCTCCAAAATGATTATTGATCATTCTGGAAATAACCCCCTTAAAAACCAGACATTGGGTTTACCCTTGGGTCAGGGGCTGCTTTAAGGAGGAACCTCATTTTAGGAAGGGTCCCAAAATTTTAAGTGCTCATTAAAAATATTCTGTTCATTTATTAAAAGTTCAGAACTGTTAGTCCAGTAGAAATAGCGTTTGGGGTCAAACAAATTGCAATTGAAATGATTCTTGTGGGAAATGATAGGTAACATGCTCCTAATGAACATACTAAAAATATACATCCTATATATAGATACTAGAGGACCCGACAGACGTTGTTCTGTTCAAACTTCATAAATTGAAAAGTTAAAAAGTTTCAATGAACTATCAAGTGTTTGAACCATTTTGTCGAAAAAAATAAGTAAAAAGAAAATGTTTTAAGTTGCTTGGTGTCAGAATGCGTATATTTACTACAACTTGGTTTATCTAAAGCCCACTGAGCAGTTGTTTCATTAACTATTTTTTCTCTCGTACTTGATGGTTTGCTCTTTCAGCCATACTCAAAAGATAAAAAGCGTCCTCAGATATTAAGAGTAAAAATTAACTACCCATCTAGATCAAACGGGAAATCTTGCTGCAACATCCCCCATATGAAAAAGATATCGTTTAGAAAAATGATAAAGGTAAAAACAGTTCTCTGAATAAGCGAAAATCACGCATCCCCCCCCCCTCCTGATGTAAAATAAACATTCTTCAAATAAAATGACTAAAAACTCTTTAAAAACGAAAAACAATTCTTTGCAATTTGAAATACAGTGAAACCTCAATAAGTAGTCAACTGGTTAAGTAGTCACTCCGTTTAAGTGGTCGTTTTTCTTTGGTCCTGACACGGTCTCATTCACAGTAATGTAAAATGACCCTCCTTTACTGGTCACTAAATTTAATTTTACCCGCTTAGCTAGTCACTCAAAAGTTTTCTAAAATTCGTTTTCCTTATCCGACATTAGAAAATAGTGTCAGACTTAGTTGAAATGCTGTTCGATATTTATTTTCCCTGAAATCTCGATCCTTGGTTCTGGTCATTCAAAGCATAATTCTTGCTGTGACGCTGCCGAGTGCCGAGAATATGAATCTAACTCCTTCCCGCGAGACAGACAAAATCTAATACCTGGAGAAAGTTAGTCAGTATTTAACATCCGTTCACAAGGAACAAAAATCACAAAATTTAAAGCTTGATGTACGTTAGAAGAGATAGTTCTTTTCCATCAGCAACAACATCATCAGTCAACATTGAAGGATTGTATTAATGTACCATGACTACATTAAAATAAGTTTTGGTTATTAAGTAATGTATAAGTAAGAGAAAACAAGACAATGTAACTATCATTAGTATTTTTCCTCCTTTTTAAAATTTCCACTAATTTATAGAAATTTCTTACATGAGCTATTGTTTCTCTCACAGAATTCTACTGCTATTCATGAATATTTGTAAGGCTTTTTTTTTCTTCCTTAATTTCCCACTCCACATAAGTAGTCACTCCGCATAAGTGGTCAAAAATTTTTGGTCCCTTGAGTGACGACTTAACGAGGTTTTACTGTATTTCCCCAAATAAACAAAAAATACAATAAATTACTTTAACAGTAGCTTTATAATGTTAACAAATGATCGCGCAACTCTACTGTTTATAGCCAAAGGCGCCAAGCCACCACGTTACTGTAATTCAGCTGATCAGTAAGAGAAGCCAACTCCGACCGATTAGTGGTCCGATCTTTTGAACCAAAAATTTTTAAGCTTGCCTAATATTGCTTTTAGTATTGCTTATTTATTTTATTTTAATATTGCCGAATTTGTTCTTTCCACCAAAGATAAAGATCTTCCACTGCACTGATCTTTTGTGTACAGAACTACCCTGTTGTAATTTATCAAGATGAAAATAAAATTTGATCCATCCATCATTTAAATTCCATCATTTTTTCTTTTAATAATGTACTGATTAGTTAGATAATCTTTGAAGTATTCCTGACATTGGTGCCAAAACTGAGATGGATTTCAGCTGAGAAACAAATGTTGCTAGTTATGGTACTTTCTGATCATTTGGTTAGGAAAACCTAAGGCACCGATCCGGTCACATGGTTCAATTATGACGACAGAATACATGTTTTGCTTGAACCTTGCAGTACTTTACTTTAAAATATATCACTGAACCTAAAATCGTTGCTTTCAAGAAATGAAGGCTTCACTCTCACTCTCTACGTTTTATCTGTTATCAGTTGACATATCACAGCAGGAAATTTCATTACAATAAGCGGAGCTGGCTTTCGTATTGTCCTTTGGCAACGGGTTAAATATTTATTTCAATTCTCGCTCAAAATAGGTTAAAATAAATATTAATCATTTGGGAGATATAACCATCCAATGTTCAAATTAATTAATTAATTAACAAAAACATTTCCGATTCGATCCATCGCGCTTCGAAACCATGCTTGCCACAACTTAATTACACACAAAAAATTTGATCAAAATCGATCCAGCCATTAAAAAGCCTTATAGTGACAAACGTCTGCACAGAAGATTTTTATATATTAAGATATATATATATATATTAAACAAAGACATGACTGGTTCGGAAACAATGTGACCAGCAATCAAAAGCTTTGAAGCTTTCTAGATCCGTTTCAGAAGCAGTTCTTTTCTCCTCACACCACTTTTATGGATACACTGTTGTTTGAACACTTGATTAAACTAAGTCAAAATCCCCAGTACTCTTACAAGAAAGAGAGTTTATATGAAAGTAAATATGAAAGTACAACAAGGCATCAGGATTTTAGAATTGAGGCATAGCAGAAAAAGGGCTAAAAATCAATGGTACAGAGTTTTTTAAAGTGTTTTTCATTTTTCCTTTCCTCTCTCTCTTTAAATGAACCGTATATTTACATACAGGTCGAGAAATTTACTTTTAAAAATAAAGTTAAAAGTAAGTCAACTTAAAGGGCTGAATTTCAGAAATTTTCCCCCAACAATTCTTGAAAAACACTTGAAAATGCGAACAGTTTTCCAATTTTAGTCTAATCCTTTTAAAATAAGATTTAATAGATAAGATTTTAAGATTAAATATTTAGCACTTAGACACCCTACTATAATCTTATATGGTCTGTCTGAAATAAAGAGTAATTACTTACGACAAAAGACCAACTATGTCAAAAGAGTGGGAATTGTCATATTTGCGAATTTTCCTGATAGCCCTGAATTAATGCTTTTTTTTTTTTAATAATGTAATATGGCTTGGCTACAGCCTAAAATTTTATCAAGATTAATTCAGCATAAAAGCAACAAGTAACAACGAAGTCAAACCCTTCACAAATATTGCGACCACAGAAATGAACCCTTTTTATACAAAAGAAAAACAATTGGATGGTTTTTAAGGTAAGAACTAGCTGCGTCGCCCGGCTTTGCACGGTCCACCTCAAAAATAAAAGTTATGTCAAGTGACACGAGTTCAACACTCAGGCTTGAACCAAAAAAAAAAGTCAGTGTAGTTTTGCGGCAGATTGCGGAAAACCCCCCAAAAAAGTAAACAATTTAAATCCCCTGATTACAAGAAAAGCCTCAAAACAAAAACAAGAATTTTACCTGTTCATATTCGAGAAAAAGAAATGGCAACAGATCTTTCATCTCAATGATTTTCTTCACGCTGTAAATTTTAATAAAAGTGTTCATCCGGAAAGTTGAGTTGAAGCACTGAATAATAATTTGAATGGAGGAAAGCCTTCGAAAAATATGGATTTTATTTTGAAATCTAACCAGGAAACATCACGAGTTCAGTAATCATGAACAAAGTTTTAAATGGTCGCATTCGAAAGAGTATCTTTAGAAAAAAATTTGACCCAAATATTGTGTGCCCTCGTCCTTTTGTTTTTGAGATATGGGGGGTCAAAGTCTGTCGAAATCTTACGAAAATTCGCCAATTTTAAAGACTTGGCAAGAAATGGAAAATACCACGTGATTTCATCGCCTGCGTCTAGCAAGACTCTCATTTCCATTTCTGGTCATCTGCAAAGCGCGTAAACGATGTTTCGAATTAACCCTTTACTTGTGTGGGTAAAATTAAAAAGTAACTATGAAGCCTGTGAAATGGAAACTAGAGAGCTTTTTCCAGAGGAGCTACAACTTTATAACGAAATTGAACGTAGGATTTAACTTTGTAATCGTGATAATAATGCGTTTCAGAATTTAAGTGCATTTCAAGTGTGTTTTACTTAACTAATTTAAGTTTATACTCTTGTAATGAAATGTGTTGAAAGTAATTAATAATTATGTACGAGAATTAATATGAATAATTCTCGTTAATGCCGCAGTCTGTGCCACGACACCCCGCGCCATGGTAGTCACCCCGAGTAAAGAATTAATGCGATATTTCTCACACGCTTTGGTGGTGACCAAATATGGAAGTGAAATGTCTTGTCAGATGCAGATGTTGAATTCGCGCCGTACCTTCCATTTCTGAACAAAACTCGCTAAATTTGGCGACTTTATTAAAAATTTCGGAAATTTTTAAGACATCATATTTTGATAACGTGGTCACGAGGGCACGTAGTTTCAGTGCCATAAACATGTTTTCCAATGCCCTTTCGAATGCCACCAATTTGGAATTTTTTTTGAATTTCCTTGATCGTGATGTTTCCTGGTAAGAGTCATAATTAATAATTTTTAATTGATATCTCCGCTAATTATTATCGGAGGATTATGTTAAATAGCCAAACATGAAGACGGGAAGATGACGAATCCATCGATACCTGGTTCGATGGTCAGTTCACTGTCGTTCGGGAGAAGAAGCTTGGACATAGATAGATAGATAGATACTCAGATTTTATATGTATAAGATGTTCCGTATATTTATTTTTCCTTCTTTTTATAACGTTTATACTCAAAAATCACGGCAAAACGTTCCCCATTTTTTCAGAAAGTAGGGGCTTGACTTATATGAGGATTTTTGATTTTTCTCCTAAAAGTAGGGGGTCAACTTATATATGCAAGTATGTGCAGTAAATGATTTCAACAAAGCTCATTTTTGAATTATTTCTTACATGAAATTTCAAATTGCATGGAGGGGGGGGGGGTTGAGGAGATAAAAAGGGATCAATGCAACAAAAAACAAACCTAAAAAGACATCAACACAAACTATAAATATAAAATTCCTTAAAAAATAGCAGAAAATAAACAATGCACAAATAAGCAATACACCAAAAATGCATGAAAGTTTACAAAATATTACTCAAAAAATTTTCATGGATGTAAGTAACACAAAATTGAACATTCATTAGATTAAAAAAAAAATATATGCAACCTACAATACAAAGTAATATTATACTGAATTTTGGAACACTTAGAAATTTTTAATTTAAAATGTACCTAGAATTTATCATTCCAAATGTCCGATCATTTTTAATAATATGAACCAACATTGAAACAGTAGCAGGGTTAAACAACTGTAATGGAAGTGTCTGTCCGGGAATTAGAACAACACCTGGCAATGTAAGGAGAGGAATAGTTTGACAACTGTCATCATCCAACACGGTCCTCCCGCTAAGCTCTTCGAGGTCTGATCCCAAGTACTGAAAATACATTTAAAATAACATTGTATAATTTTAAAAACATGCATTATTTTATGTTTTAAGGTATAGTTTTTAAAAACTGTATCAAAAAGAAATTTCCTACTCAAAGAGATACAAAAAGAGCAATACATTATCTCAGGGGTCTGGCCAAAGGAAATTTGGGTCCGTTAATGGCCCCTTCACAAAAATCCAATCAACCAAAATGGACCTTTCACAAAATTAATCAATCAAAACGGACCCTTCACAAAATTCCGATAAATAAAAACGGATCTTTCACAAATTGTTTATTGAAAGAGCAAATCTCAAATCAAAATAACTCAGTATATTTCTGTGTATAAAAATAATAAGGTTTGGAATCTTTTTTAAAGTTAAATTAGAGGGATCAACTCATACAAAATCTGCTAATTTTGCAAAAGAAAAAAAAATTGGCACTGTCAACCTTCTCTGAATAAGCGTTGTAGTAAGCACTTTTCTCCCTGCTCATGGTTTAATAAACAATAATATACAGCGAAGTGAACTTAGAACTGCAAAGGATAGTAAGGGTGGGAGGAAAATTTGATTGCTTCAGATCGGGTTAGCTACTAAAAAACTTATCGACACTTAGCATCTGGTGGTGTGATGTTTAACTGTTATTTTTGGAGAAAGTTATGTGGGTTTTTTCGATGCTAACAAGAATAATTAACTTTTAATAAACTCTTGTATTTACCGTTTTTTTCTTTAGATGCCTACATTTTGAAAAATGCAATCTTTTTACATCCGATATGAGAATTATATTTTATTCTTTTTTCAAGCTAACTTCACTTTATTAGGATGCAAATAAATGAAAAGTCTCTTTATTTTTGTAACAACGCTTATTTCAAGTTTTTAAAGTGGAATTCCATTTTCTTTTATGAGTCACAAATTAAAATGCTGAATCGATGGATTATTTTTTATTTTATTTACTATTTTGCTTCAACTGTGTCCAAGGCCGTATTCAGAGAGGGGGCCTGATGGGCCCGCCCCCCCCCCCCCCCCCGAAACCCAAAATGTTTTGTACCGTAAAACAGAAGAAGGTTTTTTTTTCTTTTTTTTTACATTCCTAATGTCAGAAAAGGAAAAAAAACAAAAAAAAAAATTTTTCTTATTCTTAATTTTGCTACTATTCAAAATTTATTATATTTTGAAGAAATACAGAAAAAGCAGTTCTAGTTCTCATTAGCTGCAAGGCACACTTGAAATTTAGACCTTTAATTAGGAAAGTAAGACAAAACAACATTAGATGAAGCACAAATTTGCTGTAATTTGCAAATTTGTGCTTCATCTAACATTGTTTTGTCTTACTTTACTGTTCAGCACAAAGGTATTTATTTATCTTTAATTAGGACTTCCTGCTCTCTTTCCCAATTCAATTCAGGGCAGTCCAGGGTCAAGGCAAGCCCTTTGTCAGTTCGGTAGACTTTTCAAGTCTACCGAACTGACATCTGTGCACTTCCTCCTCCAGAGGCGTGCACAAAAATTTTGGGACTGTCACAAATGCTTTTTTTGGGCCCTCTCCATATTGTTTACCCATATTTTCAACCCAAGGTTTAAAAATATTGGACCCCATTTAAGCTCAGGCCCGGGCCAACAGGTGTCCCTTCTCCCCTCTGTGCACGATCCAGCCCTCCTCCCCCTAAAACTCTTATAAAACTTACACTGTACTGATTTCGAGCCGGGGACTCCCCAAAGGCCGAGTCCCAAGTTTCCGATTAGGCGAGTATCTTGTTACCAAGATGTGCCAAATTCAGCTCCTTGATACATCCTGAGTAAAAAATGCAAAAATCACGATTCTCGCGTTTTTGTAGCATAATTTTTAAGATCATTTTTGTGACTGATATGTTTCTTGTCCTGCATTTATTTAATGCCAAATTCAGTATCATGGAAGTACTTTTGTTATTGCTTGTTTTTTTTATTTCTTCTACTGCATACTGTTAATACCTTAAGTATGAGAAAAAAAAAACACTTACTCTACTCTCTTTCATTTTACTTGTGATTGAAAAAAAAAAGTTCGAGAAATATTTCGTTGCATTTATTTTTAACTTAAAACGGGTGTCTTACAAAGTTATAACCATTTTGTAAGACTGTGCAATCAACTTCTGAAAAGTGTAAATAAAGAGCTTCAAATAATTTCAACTGTTCGAGAGTCTTTGAAAATTATTTAAGTTTTTGAAATTCCTTGAAAAGTTCTTCAATTTTGTATCTTATTAAGAAAATAAAGTATGAATTGTCCAAATGGCCAGAATATTACTATTCCGTTCTTATTTTCTGAATGTCTACACCATTTCTTTTAAACTGTTTTGTACAATTTTCATACTGTAGGGCATTTAATGAAGAAAAAAAAATGGGGGTAGGGGGAGTGATCAAAAATAAAATTCACTAATAGCTGGTATGAGCAGATGGCGGGGTGCTTCTCTTTTCTCCTCCCTCGTTTTTCCTCTCTGTCCATCAAGTTCCATGATTTGTCGAGCAAGCAATTTTTATTTTGTTTGATCTTGATTTGCAAAAGAATGTATAACTTTTAAAAGACTGTTTGCCTTTTTTTTTTTTTTTAATATTTTTGTAGTCTCAATTACCTTATATAAGGCCTCAAAATAGATTTTTTTTCTCAAAAATTTCTCGGGGAGAAAACCCCCGGCCCCCTTGAAATTATGGATGTTCTACATCCGACTTAAAGGGACACTCTCATGTTATCCTTACCACTACAAGGTGAATAAGAAAAATAATAAGAAATTAAAATAACAGTCCAAACAGTGGAATCATTAAAAATCGAGACAAAAAGTCTTCTATGTTAACATTTTTATGCGTTTGGTGTGTCTATATATACTATATGTGTGTGTGTGTTAGGGCAATGTGCTAATCCGGGCCCCTCCCGAAAAAAATTTCTGGATACGGCCTTGACTGTGTCCAGATATTAATGATATGTTTAACATAGGACTCTCAAATGCAACTCTGAAGTAATTTTATCAAAAATATTTATTTTACAAGCCGTTTTTATACTTTTGATGCCTTCACTTTGAGCATTGTGATCTCTTTGCATCAGCTATGGGAATCTGATTTTTCGAATTTTCGATGTTTAGTACGCTTTGTTAAGAGGTAAACAAATAAAATATTTTTTCATTTTTGTAAAAATCACAGAGTTTATAAGTTCTAAGCGAAATTCTGTGCTCTTTAACAGTGTTTTGGGACAAAAAGTTAAATGCTGAACCCCTGTCTGAATTTCTTTGTTAATTATTTTAAATACTATACATATAACATTTCTAGAAAATTTAACATGGTATAGAATGGTAAAATACTGATACTTGAAAAGTGCCCACCTGCCAGAAAGAGATGCCCCCCCCCCCCCCCCAAATCCTTGAAAAACACTCAAGAATGATATTCTCAACAGAAAAGAGGGAAAACACTCAACTTTAAGTGTCAATAATGCAGTTTGCGCCATCTCAAAATTCTAAAATTTTGTTTTTACATTTTTTTTTTTGCAGAATTATTTGATTTTTTACAAAATTATTTGATTTTTCATAAAAAAAAACGAACCCTGTGAAAAATCCTGGACAGACTCCTGTATCTATACCATCTGGCCACCCATGTCTTAAAATTGGCAAGCTGCCAGTTAAGATGAGTCTATCTGAATGGGGGTATAGGAAAATTTTAATGTGTATGTTTCTCTCATTTCAATGCAACTCTGCTTAATTTAGAGGCTAACACACATCTGTAACATCAAACTTGCATCCCTGCAAACAAATAGATGCCTCGATTTCCTAATTGAGACTCACATTTATTTCTGTTTTGTGCTTCTAGATTGAATAGACTTATCATTGAATACAAACTGGGAATCAGGGTTAGGATGAGCTAAAATGTCATTGGTGTTTATTTTGCCACGGATGTTTAAATTGCATTACTTTTATTATTATTATTATTGTATTGGAAGGAGACTTACATCTAGATAACGAGGAGGGGAAAGGTATAAAAAATTTCTAGGTGTGTTTTATATAAGTTTGGGGATTCCTGGGCCCATTAAAAAGTCTATTACAGGTTATATTTGGTTCAAGTTTGTAATTTTTAAATTGAAATCACTCAAAACAGATCATTATGTTTAATTTCTTTCTCTTCAAACTTTTATCTGCATGGTATTTATTATTTTGTTTTCGTGTATATATCATTCATTTTTGTGTGTGTAGTTAAAATTTAGAATTCTGCTTATTTTCTTCAGTTCTTTTAAGCCAAAATATATTAGGAAATATTAATTAGTAGTATATTATTTACAACTCATAAAATTGGAGTCATTGTATTGCAATGCCTATTTTAAATGATTTTTTTTTTTTTTTTTTTTGCTTTTGTGAAATAAGGCTTTAGGTGCTTAAAAAACTTTTATTACTCCTGGGAAAATTTGAAAAGGCGGGCCTGTCAGGCCCTGTAAATGCGAAGTGGCGACACTCAATTTTGGAACCTGTGGCTCCATGGCTGCACTTTGTTTTCTGTGCCCTGGTCTTCAAAGGGTTAATGAACCAAAAAGAAAATAACTTTTAAAGATTTTTAAAATATTGCATTAGAATAAAACATATAATCATGATAAAATCCTTTTTTTCCCTTTTTTTTTAAATTAAGAAAAAAAGAAAAAGAAGTGAGAAATACCGAATGTAGAGCAGGTAAGGAAGTGTCATATAATACACTGGCATCAGAAGTTGTCACTTGATCATTTTCATGAGAAGATGAAGGATCAGCTGTTGATGCTGAAAAACGATACACTTCTATATTCTACAATTCACTAAACATATTATTAACAGCAGTGTTATACAGCACAAAAGAAAAAATCAACTTTTATTTTACATTAAAATTTGAATATGTAACATGGGATAGCCCCAGGGGTGTTCTGAACTTAAATTTTTGGGGAGGGTAGAGATTCTCTATTTGCTGATTAGAACTCCAAATTTTGCCAACAAAATACGAGTATGAACGTATACTTTTCTATGTAGGTGTATATAATCAACATTTGATTGCACATTAACTTCCAGTTTAAATGTTACAATACAAAATCTACCTAAATACGATAATGAAAATTGGCGCAAAATTTGTTTACATCCTGATAGTTTGCCTAAAAACGCAGTTTTTTTTTTTTTTAAATTCGTCCTGCATTTTTTAATATTTAATGATTTATGAATCACTTCTCTGTATTCTTTTCCTCTTAACTTATCAGCTTCGGACTTGAAGTGAAGACAACTCGCTCTAACATCAAGCTATTTGGTTCATTTGCTTTGTAAGTTTTTCGCTTTTGGCTCACTTAAAATTTATTGGCACAACTTTTATCAGGACTTTTGAACTCACAAATTTTACGAGCATGTACTCAATGGGTATCTGGTGCAGTCAGGCTCTGAAACCACTTCCCCAAGCTGATACAGCTTATTTCAGAACATGGATTTCTTTCCTCTTTGCTACATTTTCATGTTACACTAAAGACTATTTCGTCGCCTCAGAGCAACACTGAGACATCTAATACCAGGAATAATACTAAGATATCTTACTGTTGCTCTGAGGCGACGATTATATAACTAGAGAGTGAACAAATATACAAGATATCTGTTACTTTATTAATTACATAGCATTTTATTGATATTCTAATACAAACACAGATAAAGTAAGACAAAACAACGTAAGTAATTTTCAAATTTGTGCTTCTACTTACGTTCTTTTGTCTTACTTTACTGTTCAGCACAAAGGTATTTATTTATCTTAACAAACACAGATGTTTAAAATTTATAAGCATAAATTATTAACACAGGTAAAAAATACTAGCAACTGTTCAATAATGGGGGAATTATCATAACGTGGAACATGCAAAATTGGCATAGCTGCTAAAATAGATGTCGCCCCTTTCTTTACTCAATCTAAAGTTTACATTTTTCGAACCTTTTCATGCTAACTAATGGCGTCTTTGGCAATGTTTATATTTAAATGGCTAAATTAAACTATTTGGAAGAAATTGTTTCAGGACCATTTCACAGTATTTTGTCCTAATGTAGAGTCCGTAACATGACACTTTTTTTTGCCATAACTATTTAACTTACAGTTTGATTAGCACAACATTTTATTTTGAGCTAGTCCTATCAATACACAAACTGAAAATAAAACAATGTGCTACTCAAACAATAAATTAAATAGTTATGGCAAAAAAAAATGTCATGTTGTGGACTCTACATTTGGACGAAATACTTTTCCAAATGGCCTTTCATTGTAGTGCAACTTTTAGAAGCTTAGTTTAACGGTTTATTTTGCTTAAAAATTAAATATTAAATTTTCAGCAACGTTTGACAAGCAGACAGGTTTATTCGTTTGGACTATAGTTGAAGCAAACTTAACCTGGCTGCGTCATATTGCTTTGAAAAGAATCTGCTTAGACTTCACAACACCAGGTTAGGTTTGCTCCAACTAAATTTTGGTGAAAATTTTTGAAAATGCGCTAAGTGCTCCACGTTATGATAACTTCCTCTCAGTAAGCATTGCAAAAGAAACATACCTCTCCTCTTTTTGATGATTTTAGCAATGAAACTAAGCATTATGTACTTTTCGAATACAAATGTGTTCTTTACCAATCAAAACTTGACCACATCTTAAAAGAATTCACTGAACACCACACTATGGCATGACTTTATCATGGTAAAGTGGAAATAATAAAGTTTAAACTCTTCAGAATTTGGAAAATAGTCACTTTTTTAAACATTCATTAGTCTGATGATGTACATGGTGTCGTAGCAACTGGTCAGAAACGAAGAGAATTAACAATGAAGAAACACAACGTGCAAGTACTCATGTGGAAAAGTAACTAATGGGCAATATTACCTGAAGAACTATCAGAAGAATCACTGTCATCATCTTCTCCTAGAAGGTGTTGAATGTGCAAATCAATCACATCATCCATGTTCCAATGTTTTTGTATTCATTTGCGCAAAACAAAACTAGTGTTGCCATGCGCAGTTACGTTTTTTTTTCGTTTTTGAATGACAATTGCCAAGCGGCGGAGAGCGCTTAATCTGACAGCTGCCTAAGCGCAGAAAGTAAATTTCAAAGTGGAACTTCGAAGTTGAACAAAACTACGTAAATCATTGATAAACGCGCAAAGCAAATGAGCCTCTTTTTATGAAGGAGCATCTTTAACCGCTAAAAACTATAGTTGCCGAATAAAAGTTAACTGAAGCATTGCGTTTCAAATGCACAGGAAGAAAAAAAACGATTTTAAACATACTAGGTACTGCAGCGCAGCATGATCTAATAAGTTTGACAGTCCAAAACACATTGGTTGCATCGACGAACCTCACCGGTCGACCGGTAAGTAACCGATTACAAACCGCAGCGCTCTATCATCTATCGGTTACATCACCGGTTACCATTTTAAGCTGTTGATTGGTCTCGTTATAAGCTATGGTCATACAAACAAAATTGCTTGCGGCAGTCACGCGGTTCATGAACAACGATTTATGCATGAACAACGCCAATTTTTTTTTTTTTTTAATGTTCTCCTTTCTTTTTATCACTGACATTTGAGTGACAACTTTTCCAGTGTAGTTTTCTTCATCTTTGTTTTGAAAATTTCGGCTGCACATTTGAGCGTGTGACTATTATTGAACATGTAGACAAGTGTTTCTCCTTTTCTCTCTAGATTCTATTTAATTTCATCTATGTGATGGCTTCCAATAGAGAAAGAGAACCTCTCTTGAGTTCCGTAAATTCAAATATCGGATATGTTATCGAAAATAATTTGAACTCACAGAGAGTGCGAATTCAAACTTTGCACCTGGGAATGCTCCCAGGAATACTAATACTCTTCTTAGTACTTTTGGAAAGAATTGGTTATTATTCATTGGATAGTAACTTATATCTCTTCCTATCCACAAAGTTTTTTTGGGAGCACGATAATGCACTGAGTGCAATTTATATTTTTTCTGGTACCTCGTATATATCCTCTTTATTTGGTGGTTGGTTATCTGACGCATATTTAGGCCGTTTCAAAACTATTGGATTGGCCTTCATATTGTTCACTGTACCTTATTGGGGTTTATATTATATAAGTGGTGTTTCAATGGAGAGCATAAAACCTGATGATTTGAGAACTGACCCCGATGCATCTGCCCCATGGTTCAGTGAACAGTACAGTGAATATTTGACTCCTATTTTGATAGTTGCTGCTATCGGAACTGGAACTATAAAAGCCAATATTGCACCATTTGGAGTTGAACAAGTAAGATTAAACTTAGAGTAACTTTCCCTTAAAGCTAACATCACTTTGTTGACTTGTTCTGCCTTGGTGATAATAGAAAAATTGGAGTCAAATACTTGTAGATGTCGCAAATTATACTTGTAGATGTATGATTTGCGACATCTACAAGTATATGGCTACTCTAGGATTTAAAAACTGAAGTTTGCTGAATGTTACCAAACTAGAAATTTTTAGTTTGCAATAGAGAAAAATAATTTGACCTTTAACTGAAAAATACCAAGTTGATTCTTCAGTACAAGTTTTTTTTGCAGTGAATTCACATAATCAGTAAGTTACCGCCCATAAGCCAGGGCAGTGGCAGAAATACGGTAAGAAATATACTTACAACCCGGTTATGACATCTAGAGACTGCAGCTTTGCACGCCTGGATCTGCGTACCCGCAGTGCGGGAGGCCCACATCCTTATGAAGCCCAATGGTCCAAGAAATTAAAGAAAAAACTAGCACTAAGACTTATTAATGTTGCAAATATATACTGTTGGCATCTGGGGCTGCAGATTTTGTTGCAGGGGAGGGGCCAAAATTTATAGATCAAGGCCTGCAGCTTTGTTATAGACTCCTCAGTCTGGAATAGTCAGTAACCAAAATAAAATCAGCTGTCCTCTCCTTATCCATTCCCTCCCAAATACTAAATGCGGTAGAATTACGGTAACCGGGTGGCGTTGGCGTATTTTTTTTAAAAACTGCCAAACTTGGCACCTACTACTCAATGTAAACAAAGTACTACAATGTAAACACAGAAAATTATCCAAAGAGAATAGACCTAAAGAAAAGGGGGGGGGGAGCTTCGGATCACTCAAACTATCACCTTGGTAACTAGAACTGCTTATTAACCTTTTTCCTTCTCTTATTGTATTCGTAAAAAAAAACAAAAACATTAAAATTCATTTTTCCTTTTTTAAATGAGGATGATATAGCAAAATATGCAAAGAATCAAATTAATGATTAAGCCTCTCTTTTTAACTGTACTATAATATTTTTCTTATTTTAAAATTAATTTTGCAGAAAAGACAAATGAGAGATTTTTTTTTTCAAGATGTTAACATAAGATGCGTGGGAAGATGAAGCCCAGTTTCTACAAAAATGAGTTTTTGAGATATTAGAAGAAACAGGTTTTAGATTCGATACTAAAAATAGCGAAATGTTGGAATGTGATGCTTTTGTTCTTTAATCAGTGGAAATCAAATAAGCAAGCTTGTACAAGAAAGCTAAAGCACAATGTATGACAAAAATGTAAAAAATTAAAAATGAAAAAATTGCTGATGCTGCTTTTTACGTTCTCATTGCAGTAATACTGAACTCATTTTTTACTTCAGTTTGATGATTTTTGAGCAGTCACGATTGCTCATTGCTCTCACTTGACTGTTTTGAATTCCTATATGATTTTATTTTCTCCCCGTCTCTTTGCAGCACCGCCGTCGACCGACCGGCCCCTCCCGATGCTGCTCCTCTAGCGAAAACAGTCCAGGTTGCGTCCATATCCTACACGCCTACATACATGCACTTACATACACACATAAATATACGCACCTACACATCCACCTACACAAGAATATACGTATACATACAGACAACTACACACATGCATGCATAGACGCCTACACATAGACACATAGACACACACACGTCCCTACATACACATACACCTTCTCACATACACACAGCTACCCACACACTCATGTCTGTGCACAGACACAAACACACATTCCTACACACAAACATACATCTCCCCCTAAGCACACACACACAAATGCATGCATAGACGCCTACACATAGACACACATACACACAACTACCCATACACTCATGTCTGTGCACAGACACAAACATACATATCCCCCTAAGCACACACACACAAATGCATGCATAGACGCTTACACATAGACACACACATACACACAACTACCCATACACTCATGTCTGTGCACAGGCACTTGCTTACACACAAACATACATACCCCCCTAAGCACACACACACAAATGCATGCATAGACGCCTACACATAGACACACACAACTACCCATACACTCATGTCTGTGCACAGACACAAACAGACATGCCTACACACAAGCATACATATCCCCCTAAGCACACATATCCCCCTAAGCACACAAACACAAATGCATGCATAGATGCCTATACATAGACACACACAACTACCCATACACTCATGTCTGTGCACAGACACAAACACACATGCATACACACACACACAAACACAGGCCTACTACACACACACACCACTCGTGGTTGCGAAAAACATAATCTGAATTCAAGGTGTCAAAATTCAAATCTCTTTTTTTTTTATTACTTAAAATAGTTTTCTTGAGAAATTAAAAACTTGGGGTACAGATGTGATATACCCCCCCATTTGGCGACATTCGATTTTTTTGCACAAAATTAAAATATTTTTCTCGCCAATGAGGCGATAAATTTTTAAGCATGGTATCCCTGGTGAAACTAACCTGTGGTTTGCAACGCGAAGGCAAACTTGTTCGAACTCGTTTACTTGGGTTCTTTACTTGGTTTTACGCAGGAGAGATACGTGTTGTTTTGTGCAATATACCTTACAGGAATGCTTATTTTGTGTTAGTTTAGATTCAGTAGTTGTGTTTTGAAGTAAAAACATTAGAAAATTCCAGTTTCTTCAAACTTGAAGGTTAATAAAAAGTTAACTCCAACGTGGTGTGTATCTGTAATGTGCCATTGTCATATGATGTATTGTTTTAGACTGAGTGTGAATATTTATACCATATAAAAAGGTAAGTTCTTTATTTTAGAATTTAAAAAAAAACCTCTCACTTCCAAAATTCTTTGTTTTTACAAATCCTTGAGGGGTTCTTGTAGTATACATAACTGTGACCATACTCCGACTGTAATGTATATTAACAGTCGGAGGGATAACGGACCGAGCGGAGCGAGGTCCTGGCGAGCCAGAGGTCTCATAGTACTTTCGTAATGAGACCGAGGCAGGGCCGGCGAGCCGAGGTCTCATTACGAAAGTATTATGAGACCGAGGGCTCGTATCCCGGAGAAATGATGAAAAAAAATTAATGCATTAATTTCGACTTGTAATTAATACAATAATTTATTTCATTGTATTTTAATATGTTTACAAAAAACCCCGGCCCTGTACATTTTTGAAGCATATATTCGTGACGTTTTTTGTTGTGCTTTTATGTTGTTTTTATATATATTGTGTTCTGAAGTGCTTTGATCATGTTTTTTTTATCTGATTTTTTCCTGTTGGCGCTAAAAAAAGCATCGCTAAGAACGATGTATGACATATGTCGTCATACATCGTTTTTTTTGGCGACGCTTTCTTGGCGCCAACAGGAAAAAGTCGCCAAGGGTGGGGTATATCACATCAGTTCCAAACTTGGTTTTTCTTTTTTTTTTCCCCCTCTCTCTTTTTTTTTTTTTGATAAAATTTTTTTTTTTTTAGAAGCGGAGATGTAGGAAAAGAAAGAAAAGATCATGATGAATGTGAACAAAAAGTTCCATGACATTATAAACGATGTTACACTTTTTATCAACATGTTTAAATTCCTAAGGAACATGAAAATGAAATGTAAACTTCTTGCAAAATTTAACAAAAGAAAAAACTGGATAGAAAACGGCATTAGTCTGAAATAAAACGAGAAAAAAACCATTAAAAATATTTAATGTTCAATTAAGACTTAAAACAATAAATACTAAATAAGTTAAATCGCATCAAAAGATTCATGCATAAGACGTTATCATAACTAAAATTGTATTTCAAACTTACTGAATAAGTTATTACGATAACTAATAAATTTAAAATTTAAGATGGAACAAAAAAACATGAAGGAAATTACTTATTGTGAACAAATTCCATAAAAGTACCCAAAAGGTATGAATAACTAATTTTTAAATCTGTAACTTAAAATAGTTATAAGTGACAAACATTTCGCAGTGGAAGATTTTATAAAATGTTTCAAAGTTCTAAAAATGGAAAAAAACACAATATATGTTCCTAATTTTCAGAAAAAAAGCTCCTTGGAGAAAATTAAAAATATTATTCTATGGAATTAAAAAAGATTTATTGACAAATAAATTACAATTTCGTCTGGTGGATTCTGAATTTGTTGATTGGCCAAATGAATAGCATATCAGCTCTGGTGTAGGGTTGCCAAAATTGTTCCGTCGCCAAGGTAAGGTAGTGGGTTGCCAGGATGAAACATTTATCGCCGCAACCCGGTTACCGTAATTCTACCCTAAATGCCTATTGCTTTCTCGTTTTTAACATAGAGCAAAATGATCCCAGTAAGCACAATTTCAGTACTCTCGCGACTGCCATCTATCGAAGGTCGAAAGCATTAGAAATTAATAGCCGAGAACACAATTGGTTAACTTCTAAATTTAAATTTTAAAATTAACAACTTTATTTGAATTGTTTATATCCATGGTGATAGCAACATGTATTGCCACCAGGTAGCGTTGTTAGTGTAACATCAGAGGAACACTTTTTGAAGCAAATGTGATAGTCATTTAGTATTAAGGAGGCGTTGCCTTATCTGTGATGAGAATCATCAGAAATAAATCTCCCCAGTTCCACACAGTGTTGCCAGATGGTCAAATCCAGATTTCCCCAATTCCCTTCCAACTTTTCCCCAAAAAGCAATGTTTTCTATCAAAATTCCCCAAATTCAAAAATTATTTTTCCACTAATATTTTCATACAATGAATCGTTTTCCTCTGACATTTTTGTCTCTTGAAAAAAAAAATTTTCCCCGAATAGCCGAATTTTCTTATAAATTTCACCAACTTTTTTTTCTTCCCATTTTCGCTTTTTTTTTTTAATCTTTACTAATAATAAAGCTGAAAGTCTCTCTGTCAAGATCTCTGTGACGCGCATAATACCTAAACCGTTCGACCGATTTTCATGAAATTTGGCAAAGAATTAGTTTGTAGCATGGGGGTGTGCACTTTTAAGCGATTTTTCGAAAATTCGATTTTGTTCTTTTTCTATTCCAAACACTGGTCCCACATGATATGAGCCTTTTTTTGGAAAAATAGTGGGTCATGGGCAAATTTGTTGAAATATAATCCCCAAAATTGTTTACTGGATTGGCCCTGGATTGAACTCTGGAATTCTTTCATACTAGGTTCCCTGTCTTAAAATACTTTCATTTTATGTAGCACACATTTATAGAGTATTGAATGCGTTTCATATACAATTGAATTTGGTTACTGTGACATTGTTTATAAGGGCATAAAAAGTTTTCCCTTTCATTCGCCCATAAACAGAAATGATAATAGTGGAAAAGAATGCAAAATTACATTGTTTGAATGAAAGATTTTTTCGAGACTACGGAACACTTCCTAAAACGGAGTGTTCGTGAATTAGAGTCTTGTAAAATCCAAAATAAAGAGCTCTAGAAAAAAAACTCAGAAAAAGATATCATCAACAAATGTCATTACATAACATTTTTTTTTTTTTTTTGACAAATTTAAAATTTTAAAAAATTGAATTTCAAGTGTATTTTTTAAACGATTGAATGCTTGTTTCAACACTTTTAAATTAAAAATATGTATAATTTCTGTTGCAGATGCAACGTTATGGAGTACATTTTTTGAAATTGTATCTCAATTGGCTTTACTGGTGTGTCAATATTGGAGCTTTTGTTGCTATTCTTGGTATTACTTATGTACAGCAAATATGGGAATTTCAATATGGTTACGTGATTGCTGCAAGCTCATTAGTTGTTGCCACCTTTCTTTTCTGGGTTGCTTATCCTATTCATTTCCATCAACCTGTAAGTGAAAGTCCAATATCAAGAACATTTAAAGTCATGAAAACAGCTTGGAGATTGAGCAAAAACAATAACAGTAATAATTCAAAGTAAATAAAACTTGTATTTTTTTCATGTTATATTCATTATTGATGTCGTAACTAAAAATGGGAACTGTTGGGGGGAAAATGGAAATTCAAGAACGGGGTGATCATTTTTTGTTTCCAAAGAGGTTTATTTCCATTAAGGGAGAAATTAAAATTATTGATATTTCTGGCACAAAATAATGTGTTCAAAAATTTAGAATAACTTACTTTCCAATGCTGTTTTAGTTTTGATAGTGTTTGAAACTAAAAGCTGCCTGAAAATTGCCCTTTTAATTGAATTTAGACGACACTTTACGTGGAAGCAATCTCTCCTTTTTGGATGTGGGAGAAACAGTAGAATTTATTCATTTATGCCATTCACAAAGCAAGATCATTTTAAAAATGATAAACACAATAAAAATAAAATAAGTAAAAGCATAAAAAATAAGAACTTTCAAAACCTTATCTTTCCTTTCTGAAGAATAAGATAAATGCTATTAGTTTCATTAAAGTGAAGAAAATGTGAAAACTAGTGAAAAAGTCTGTAGTGTTGCTCTGATAAATTGAGTTATGGCCTTGACAATATTCATCTCTTATTGAAGAGTTCAGTGAAAAAGGGACACATTATTGACACACAGATTTGAGTCAGAGAATAACTACTCCCTCAAAACTACTGCAAAAATAATCCAACTCAACTCGGTGGCAATTACCCTAAATGAGGTAAACATTGTCAAGGTCATACTCAACGTATCAAACCACACTATAATATACATTCGTTTATAAAATTTACTGTATGATACAAATATATACACCTAGTGCTATAGAAAAAAAAATGGGGAAACTCACCTTGGGATTTAGGCAGACTTACCACAAGAAAAGGTGGTTTGGAAACCAATTAACATGCATTTGCATTGTTTTTACAGTAAAAAAATATACAAATTTTTCAGAGGATGGTGCCCCATTAAACTACAATACTGTAGAACAAAACAATCAAAGAAGCAAAATTGTGCAGTTGGGCAATTCCACCGTTACGGACGTAACAATCACAGACTTTAAACACGCATAATTTCAATTTGGTTTCATAAAAAGCTACAATTTTTTTTTCTGTTGTATAACTTGGTGTTATCAATGCTATCAAAAATTTGGGTACAGATTGCTTTATTACAAAAAGTAACAAAAATTAAAAACTGCCTGTTACGGACGTAACTCAGAAAACAGCAAAATGTATACATTGTCATACAATTGCCAATATTCCTGTGAATTATTCATAGATTTCTAAAATTTTCTTTGAAATACTTGTTCTAGAGATTTCAAGCTTTCTAAAACCATAAAGTTTTCATGGATATTGTTTGTAAAATTTATGATAGAAATTTATATATTTGTTACGGACGTAACAAAAAAGTGTTACGGACGTAACATGTCTGATATGCCAATAGCACAAAGCAAATAAAAGCTTATGTATACTAATAATTTTTGTTAAGAGAGTGCAATGGTCTAGATTAACACATTATTATGACCCTTTAAGTTACACTTTAATAGTTTTTAAAGATTTGGGGAGGTATGGAGCACGCCCCCGTGCATATGCCGCCATGTAAATAAATATAAAATATAAATTGGTGTGTCATAAAAAGTAATATTATCCAAGGGGAAATTAAGCAAAACAAAAGTGGAACTATTCAGTTACAAATAAATTTTTCAAATTATTAACATGAACATGGAGGGGAGGGGGGGGGCGGGCTTCTACAAGGGAGTACTTTTACAGTTTGAGAATTTTCAATGATTTTCTCTATCTATCAACAAACATATTAACTGCCAAATTTCTTTTAAAGTTTAACAGTTGCCTTTGATTTCGATCGCTTTTTGATAGAATTGGCACGTTTTTGCCAAAGGTGGTAAAAAACGGTCGAAACTGACATCAGAAAAATGCATTTTGGCCAACATTTGCCTAAGTAATCTAAATCTTGCTTCAAAACTAAATGTGCTTTATATAAGAATCAGATGTAGCTAGTTTAATATTTATTACTTTTAACTCTAATCTAACTATGCTTTTTAATTTAAGTTTTAAAACTATAAAATATTCAATGTTTCAATGAAACAGTAATCTACGTATCTTTTTTTTTGTTGTTGTTGAGAGTAAATAACAATAAAAAGTAACTCAGTAACTTTGGTTTAAACTATTAAACAGAACAAATTATTATCTCTAAGTTAGTTTTTAAATAAGAAGTCATATCAATTTGGCTATGCTTTCAGAATGATAAAAGTTTAAAGAGAAAAACTGCAATTAATATCCGTAATATCAATTTTTTTGAAAAAAAAAAAAAACTTTATTAATGAAAATTACGCACAAAATGCTTTAGATTTCATCTCGTTAAATGATCAAGTAATTTTCACAAAAATCTACTTGGAGAGCACTACTTTTTTTGTGTCATAGTGCGTTGATGAAGCAAAGCTTGAGAAATTAAGAAACCCTTTAGAATATTTTTATGCATGTTATTAAGCATTAATTGCTAATCTAGAATTATTAACACCAATTGAATTTATTGCATGATTTGGAGGACAAAAAAATCTTACCTTGAGAGGAACACCTCAGAGCAACAGTAGGATATCTTAATGTTATTCCTAGGATTAGATGTCTTAATGTTGCTCTGAGGTGACTATGTGTATTTCAATAATTTTAAAAAATGAAATTAAATATCCACTAATGTTAATAAAATTTTGAAAATCACAGTATTAGAAGTTTTGTTATATCATATTACATGTCATACCCTATATTTTCATTGCCCATCCTGTACTGTTTTTCGTTTTAATTGGAAATATACAGGTGTTACGGACGTAACGTACTGCTTTTTGTTACGTCCGTAACAAAAAATGTTACGTCTGTAACGCCATTTTTTTTATAACTAAAGAAATTCTAATGTTTTAAACTATGGTAAACAATTACTCTGATGGATCGCTAAAAGGACAAAAAAGGATTTCTTTTAATTTTGATTTTTTAGGAAGTAACGACAACTTTTGTTAAATTTTTGTTACGGACGTAACATTGAACTTCATTTTTTTTAAATTGAAATTGCCTAATTTTATTTTGTAAAAAAATTAAAATAAATGCATGTTACTATAGTATTATGTTAATAGTTTAAGCTGTACTGCAATTAATTTCGTTTATTTTTATTTTGCTATTAGAAATAAGAGTTTGAAAATGGGGTACTTTTTTCTGATTGTTTTGAAGACCCGACTATCATACTTCCAACTAGGAAAAAAAATTATTATTTAATTTTTATTAAAAAAGCAATGCAATATTCTGAAAATACACATTTCAAGCTTTACAATGATGTATAATATAGCAAAATACCTGTAATATGAAATTTTGACCTACTGGTTTCACTTTTCATGGAATTGCCCAGTTGCATATGCTTGTATGTATTTGAAAAGAATCTGTGCTCTGCAGTTGGGAGCAAACCTAACCTGGCAGCGTTGTAATATTGTAATTAGGATATGCATAGCCTTCACAATGCAGCCAGATTAGGTTTGCCTCTACTAATAGTTGTGAGTGATCAACTCAGTTTGTTTTTATTAGTATTGTTATTAGTAGCAAGTTTTAATTCATATTGAAATTGCTAGTATGTAGTATATGTCTGCTTGCTGTTGTTTTGTACTAAAATGCTTGTATTAAATAGCTTAGAGGTCATCAACCGTCCTTCTTGGTTAGACATGGCAAAAGTGAGATATGGTGGCAAATATCATGAGTCTGTGGTTGAAGATGTCAAGTCTTTGAAAGCTATATTAATAGTGTTTATCATACTTATCCCATATTGGCTTTTATATTTCCAGGTAAATAATTCTTTTGTTTCTTTTCTTTTTTTTTAAACTGCTAGCCCCTGCTCGCTAACACTCACTAACTTCCATAGATTGCTTCTGAATCTTATTTAATTCGTAAAAAAAATATAATAGTATCAAAAACCAGTAAACATCGAAATTAAAAACATATGCAAAACCAATTGCTCATAGTTCAGGGAAGGAATCACAAGTTTAAAAAGAACCAAATTAAAGTTCAGGAACTTCCTACCCAGACCTTAGTTGAATCCCCAGACGGTTGTGGATCATGTTCCCTTTAGAAGAAAGGGTGTCAACACAAAAATTTGGCCAATGTGGTTCTCCAGGGAAACTAAAGACGCTTTGCATTACAAGCAAGCCGCTTTTCATAGGTTTAAAGAGACGGGTCACTGTGCAGATAGGCTCTAATATTATAAGGCAAGGCATAAATTTAAGTATTTGGTACAGATTCAGAAAAGAGAGTTGGAGCAAAGACTGGCAGATAACATAAACAGGAATCTCAAGAGGTTTTTTGCATACACTAATTCGGGGAAAGTTCGAAATAGTCATATTGGACCACTGGTTGATGAGCGCGGAATTTTAATTCAGGATGATAGTGATATTGCTAATATTCTTAGTAACTCTTTTTTGAGTGTTTTTAACGACAACTGTATCTCAACAGTTGACACCAGCAAGACACAAACTATAGTACAACTTGAGGACTTTGTATTTTCCAGGGATGACGTTTTACTTCATTTGAAAAAAATTAAAGAGGCTAAGGCTCCAGGACCAAATAATATTTTTCCAAAAATTTTAGTTGAATGTGCAGAGGAATTCGCAGATGTAATTGTAAATATTTTCAATTCTTCTTACAACTCGGGGACAGTGAAAGAGGATTGGAAGCTGGCTAACATTACTCCGCTCTTCAAAAAGCAGTCTAAAGGGAGTGTGGAAAATTATAGACCTGTGAGTCTAACTTCGGTGGTTTGCAAAATTTTTGAAACATTGATAAAAATTAAGATAGTAAATTTTTTAGAGACTAATCATCTATTGACTAATTTTCAGTACGGCATCAGGAAAGGTAAATCTTGTGCAACTAATTTATTACATTTCTACGACAAACTTACCATGACTTTAGACAATAAGAAGCCAGTAGATGTTGTTTACATTGATTTTCAAAAAGCTTTCGATAAGGTACCGCATGTTGCTGTGCTTAGCAAATTAGCTGATATAGGAATAGGAGGGAAAATTTTCATTTGGGTAAAAAACTAGCTGACCAGAAGGAAATAAAGGGTAGTTGTAAGGGGAAATTATAAGAAGATATTATTAAGGGGGTTCCTCAGGTATCAGTGTTAGGGCCTGTTTTGTTCATTGTTTTTATGAACGATATTCATAAAAATACTTCTGGAAACATGAATTGTTCTGCTGATGATGTCAAAGTTACGGGGATTGTAGAAAATGAAGAACTATCAAATCAGCTGTAAGGGGATCTAGATCATATTACGGAGTGAGCTGATAAATGGGGTATGGCCGTTAATGTTAGGAAATGTCAAGTAAAGCGGAATTTTACCCAGAATGCATTACATGAAACAAGTTCGTGTCCTAGCTGCTAAGGATGCTGGGTAAAAACTGCTTTCTGTGGTACAATGGGAAACCTCGTTTTACATGGAAATGGGGAATTTTTCAATCGGGTTTTTGCAGAGCCAGAGCGGGGATTTACCGCGTCGAAAAGCATGTTGTGAACGCGGCTATTGGGGTCTTATAAACTGACTAGGACCAACCTAGCTGGGCCTAGAGCCTGTTGCTGATCGTCACATTTGTATTTATTATGTTGCCGAAATACTGTTCATTATTTGCTGTCAGCAATCTGAAAAGTACGGTTTTGAAGGAAGGTAAAATTTCTGTTTTCAGAGTTGCTTCCGTGTGAAATGAAAACTCATCCATGTAAAACAAAATGATGAAATTAATTCTTAAACCTTGTTTAATCAAATCCGTGTAAAATAACCCCTTTTAAATTGAGGGTCTGCTGTATTTGAAAAGTGAATTCCTTGAACACTTAAATAAATATGAGACATATATTGTGTCAATGCCAGCGTAGGAATAATTTCCTGACAAATATTTAAAAAACAAATGTATTATTATTTGTTTTTCAGCCCTAAAGCATATTTCTTCTTTGTAGATGCAAAGTACATTTCAAGCCCAAGGTTTAAGAATGCGCTTAAGCCTCGATCCGAACAATCTAAATCCTGAGTTTGAAGTAAGTTTTTTTTTTTACATTTAACTTTGAAAACAGTTTTCTATACAAATCATTTGTATTTGCTATGTTTTTCAAGCTGTACTGTGCTGAAATAATTTTACTACTGGTTTAATGCAGTGCTGCTTTTTTTTAACCTACTTTCCCAGTAAAAGTCAGAAAAAGAAGAAAAAAGCATGAAAGAATATTATATATATTTATAGTCAGGATTTTAAAATGACTTCACTTTCCACAAAAAGAAGGGGGGCTATAATTGATAGGGGGGTTACTTTCGGGATTTTATGGTATATAAAATATTTTTTGGATTGGAACAATTTTCCGTTCAATTTTGAACAGTTCAAATCCCTTAGCATTAGCCCTTAACGTACGGGAAACTGAAAGTCTATGTAGATTCTGCGCTTGAAGGCAGATTTACTTCAAACAAATATTGTTGGAAATAGCTCTTGACGACAAGCTCCTGACTCCGACTCCTGAGCGCGACAATTAGTTGAACTCGGACTCCCCGACTTCGACTCTGATTTCGTAGCGTTGGCAAAAATTTATATATGGAGGAAAAATGACCGACTCCAATTCTTAAATATTCGACTACGACTCTTTTATCCCAAAATAAGTTCGACTCCTACTCCACAAACATTGGCAGAGCTGCGGACTCTAAGGGAAATGACCAATTCCAACTCCGAATCTTTGAATTAAATACCTTCGACTTTCGAATCTGACTCTTTTATCCCAAAATGAGATTGACTCCGATTCGGACTCCACAGCTTTTAACTGTGAAATGATTATTGTTAATCAGGGTTGGCAAGGTTTTGGACACTACGGTAAAAACCACAGTGAAAACCCTGGTTTTTACCGTCCTGTCCAAAACTATGTTTTTAGAAAAATTGTATTTTGTGAAAAAACATTAAAAACAGAATAAAATGTATTAAATTTAATGCTTCAGATTGATTCAATAAGATCATTCAACTTATTTATGCAGCTGATTTTAATCTAGCTACATAGAAGTTGAATTCTTGATTACAATTTCAATTTGTATGCATGAGTCTATTTTATTTTTCATTTATTATTTTTTTGATAATAGTAACCAAATTTCCCTATGTTTATGCATGTGTGCAAATGAAAGCAGCATTGGCAAGGTTTTTACTATCCTGTTCAAAACCCTTGTGTCCGAAAGTGTCCAAAACTATTTTTTGAGAAACTATATTTTGTGAGAAAATATCAAAAACAGAACAAAATGTGTCAAAACTATTTTTTGGACTATTTAATACATTTATTCAATGTGGATATTCAAGTATAAATATATATATGGTATATAACTTATTTATGCAGCTGATTTTAATCTAGTTACGTAGAAATTAAATTCTGAATTTCTTAAATATGAACTAAAAAAAGAATAGCACAAGAGTTTTATAATTAAGTGTTTAATCATCAATTTCTTGTTCTTTAATCTATGATTACAAAAGTAGTTTTCATAAAAACATTATGTAAAAATTATTTGCAAAAACCATTAAAAAAATTAAGCTTTTTTATTCACCTCAATATTTATTGCACATTTAATAACATTCCTTTGAGTTATAAATGGAACTGAAATTAGTTGTCTTGGTAGTGTTGTGTATTTCTTTTCATAACTCTACCAACCGTTACTTAAGGAAGTTTTTATGTAATAATGTTATTGGCAATTTTTTAAATAAGATATTTTTTATATTAACATTTTGAAGAAAAATATTATCAACTACTCATTAATTGAACCTCAGTAATGTCTATATTTATGCATTACGAATGTTGCAGTAAACACGAATTGATTTGATTACACCCCTATAGCTTTAGCATAGTTTTGGACAGTTTAAGACAGTTTCGAACACTTTTGGACAGTTTTAGACAGTTTTGGATGGTAAAAACCACTTGTCCTGTCCTAAACCCAACCCTGTTGTTAATATGACTTGTTTTTAATTTTCACTCTGAAGTTTTCATTTATGTATTCAGTTTTCGGTGGATAAACTCTAAGTAGTTTATGTTTCTACTTTAAGATATGCGCAAACTTTTTTTTTTTTTTTTGACATTGAACATTATTTCTAAGTTGACATTCTGTTGTTTTTATTTGATTTGGAAAGTTCATTAATTCATTTGAAACATTATTTTTTGGAAACAGGGGAAAAACAAACTTTGTTTTTTTGTTTTGTTTTTTTTTTTGATATGCTATATTTAGTTAATGAGCTTATTAATTCTATTCTATTTTTTTTCTTTTCTTGAAGCTGTTAAATACTTTTTTGTTTTTAATGGAAAAAGTGTATTAGCTGCTTTGTTTAAAAGGTGCTGCTATTTTATTTGTTCGTTTTATTTATTTTTTTACGCATCTAATTTTTTTAGATGAGTGAGGCATATTTTGTTCCTAAAAATCAGCTTAAAATATTAAAGAATTGAAACAATTTGCGATTTTGATAATATTGATCAAATACTAGAAAGTAGTTATGGGTATACAGGAAAGTAAGCTCGTTTAGTTCTAGACGGAACTTCTTGTGTTTTTTTTCGACAGAATTTTTTTTACGTTAGATGAAATGAATTCTAAAGGCTATACTATTGATCTTGAAGACTGATATTTATGTTACTTTGATGTTTTGAAAAATTAGGAAATGATATTACAGTCGGATCTTGACTTACGTGAGGGATGTGTTTCAAGACCCTTCGCGCAAGTCAAAGTTTCGCGTTGTGGAAAAACGTATGTTTAGTATGCACATCTAATTATTTCAGACATGTGTTAACACCTCTCAAATTGTTGCAAACCATTTCTTAACTATATATTACCGTATCTTTTACAAGGAACTGATTTCTTACTGTATTTTTAAAAAAGTGTTACTATTTGACATAAACCACTGTTATGAAGCACAGAATCAATGATCAATGAGAGGCATGAATTAACAGTACAGTACTTACATTAAATACATGACTGCATTATGATAGTACTGAACAGCAGATATCGTAAACTTAATTATATATTTTTAAATAATAAAGATGATGGTTTATGCAGTATGGGAACATCCCTCTTTCTGGCCTCTTTAATCCACAATGAAAGAGCAGCTTACATTTTCACGATGTTTTTATTTTGCTCAGACACTACTCTGCAAGCTTCAGTATTAAAACTAAGTTCTAAACTGTTACGGATTATGACTTTAATTGTATGTATCGAAGATTCACTCATATCCAATTGTCGTGCTACATTACAAGCACTTTTTAATTGTTTAAGCATATTGAGAATCTTGACCTTTTCTTTAATGGTCAAAAACTTTTTCTTTTTCTTTCCACTTTCGCTAACTTAAGATGAAAAAGCGCATTTGAGAGCCATTCTATTTTATCAACATTAATAAGTAAAATGAAAAAAAAGTTAAGAATCGGAGCGGTTATTTGTATAAATTGAAGCAAAGCATTGTTTGACTAATACTGTGTGTAAACTTCAGCTTTGATGGATGCTAAAGGGATGAAACTCCATTCATGAAACCAATATTTAGTGTCACCGAAGCCCATTCTAATGCTCCGCTGCTCCTCTCCAAAAAATTACATGTTGCGTTCGAGCAATTTGCATCGGCAATAAAAAAATTCATTCCTCATGAAATACTCGCGTAGTAGCCATTTTGCGTAAGTCAGATCTCGTTGTAGCATGATCCGATTGTATTGTCTCTTGACGTTTTAATTTTAAGTTTTCTCTGTTTAGATACCTGCAGCATGGCTGATGTTATTCAATGTGATATTTCTGCTCATGTTTATACCTCTGATGAACCAAGTAATTTATCCATTTTTAAGTGCAAGAGGTATAGAGATAAGCATATTTACTAAAATTCCAATTGGAATGGCATGTGCAGTCATGGCCATGATTATTGCTGGAGGTGTAGAATGGTATCGAGTTCAATGGTAAGTACAGTAAAGAGTGATGTAATAATTCTCTCTCTATTTTATCAAAAAAAATCAAAAACTGAATTGATAAAGTAAAGTTTTACAAAAAATAAAAAATTGTATTTGACTTGGAATAAAAAGGCCCTCTATTGAGTAAGAACAATTTTTACCAAGAAACCCCATTAGATTAAAGACATCAAACCCTCAAAAGCCACATCTGCAATCCTTAAACATTAACAATGCTTCTAAAAGTCATTGTTAGATTGAAGACAATAGTTTCCATTAAAATTGATGATCCATCTTGTTTGTCTGTCCACTGCAAAAAATAAGTTGTAAAAACATATTCTAAAGAGAATTCCCCCCCCCCCCCTTTCCACCGACTACCTGAACTGCCTGATTTCTTTAAAAACTTGTAATAATTTTATTTGTTCACATTCAGGCAAAATTGGCAACAGATTAATTAAACTATTCGGCTTAGGGCCGTATACAGGAGGGGGGCATTCTTAGGACTCCCCCCCCCCCCAAGAAAAAAGCTTGGTTTGACATTAAAATGCTCGTTTATATTTAAAATTTTCCAAAAAATAATGTTCCAAAATTCAAATGCCTTTTATGTGTAATTGCATAAAATTTCTTTCATAATAGATAACACGACTTGAACTCATTTTAGTGCTTAACTTTCCTACAGTTGAAAATACTCTTTCTATATTCACGTAGGTCAGTGTTACTGCCTACGTGAACAATGTGCGTTACACCTCTAATTGGAAATCTCTCAAACAATCGGTCTCTTGCGTGTTATTTTTGGATAAATATTTTTGAGTGTGTGTTTCTTGTGTATTGAGTGCAATATTATTATTTTATTTATTTATTGAATTTATTGCTAGTTGTAATTTCTCTTCGAGAGACGATACTTTTCCAATGTTAACATCATTTTCTCTTCATCAAAACAGGTTTATGTTTGCTCTGTATTACCCTTTTGGTTTCACATTTACAATAATCTTGACTTAATTTGATCTTGTAAATTTTATCTTATTCGTTTTCGCTTTCTTTTCAAAATTCTTTACAATTATAATAATGAACATGTCTGAAACTATGTTTCAATTTAGCATGCTTTACTTCTATGCAAATTTTTAAGGCACTATTGAGGGTGTTCTGGTTTAACCTGCAAGACCTTTATTTTCGCAATCGTTAGATACATACTTTCAATTTCAAAAATTTTCAAAATCAGATTCCGATTTACGACATTGAAAGTTTGAAGCAAAACTAAAAATAAGTCAAAAAGTACAAAAGTTGAACCTCAAACAATAGAAAAAATCACACTCTAAAGTGAGCCATCAAAGAAATAGAAATAATTAAAGCATGGTGCACAAAAATGCAATTTTTCTCGCCATCTAGTAATGACATATCATTTTACAATCTTTCCGTTACTTTTGTTTAATGATATCCTATTAGTTTGTGCTTTTGAAGCTAAATTTTCACAGCAATAGATTAATTTTGGTTCTGTATCATAGAAAAAAAAGATATGCATTTAAAATATGAGAAGAAGTGGAATAAGTCGAATTGAAAATTCTTTAATTGAAACGATTCGTTATTTTCAGCTAATGCCGGTATTTCGAAGTTGCAAATTTGCTTGAAGGACCGGCATTCGGTATACCGGTATTGCATTCCCTAGATGGGACCTCTTCCTGCAGAAATTTTCTTGTTCGTGCGAAAAACAGAAAGCGTAAGCTTTCTGTTTTGGAAAACATTTTGGAATAACATCTTACTTAGAAATGAAAATTAATTCAACATTTTTGGTTAAATTGTTGTATAGTTGTAAATAGAAGACTAAATGAGGAATTTAATCTTTAGAACTTAGTTGGATCAGTTAATCAAGACAATGAATGTGTTCTCGTGTGAGGGTGCATATCAGCATTAAGACTTAGTAGTTTGGTATTTTTTTGATGAAATAAGGTATCATGCTGCTCATTTAAATATTTTAAAAACTAATTTTAAACTATTAGCCCAAAATTTGGTTATCGTAAACAATGTTTTTTATCAGGATAACGTTAAGAATCCCAAAGTATTCAATGTTTGCTTCTGATGCCTCAAAATTTGTCCTTAGACTTAGAAATATCTCCTCAATTGCCAGATTTAAACTTAATGTAACATACTTAGAGAAATCTGAAGGCTAGATTACAAAAATATAGCATTGAAACGAAAAGCGAACAAGAATCAGTAAGACTCAAATAGCGATTGAACACTTACTCAGAAATTGCACAAAAAAAGAATGAAAAAACAATGAAATCTATTCCCAAACGTTTGAAAGCTATTGTTGATACTGCATGATACTCTACTAAATAATAACTTTGTTCAAAGTTAGATTATTTACTAATTTTTTGATATTTTTTCAAAGTGTACAAAGACTTTTGTGAGAAGTTTCTGGCACTTTTTGATTATTTGTTTCTTAATAATCAAGTTTTATTATGTTATTAAAAATTTTCATGTAAATTTTAAAGAAAATTGATCATAGACTTTACAATTAAATTCCCATTCCAAAATATTTTTTAACCAATGGATAGGGGCGTATTTCATTGAAAATCGTAAATGTACGAACACTTTTGGGAGCCACTGTATTTGACTAATACTTAATGTCCTTATCCATCTTTCTGCAAATTTCTTTACCAAGTTCTAATTGGGGGGGGAAAAAAAGGTGACATATGAATTTATAGAAGTGTTAGAAAAGTTTAATGCTAAGAAATTCCTTAGATACAATTTTTATCTTTAAAAAAGTAATAGGGATACCAAAAATTACTAATCACAAGAATGCATTTTAGTTTGACTTTGGTAACATCACAGAAGGACAGAGGCGCAGGGAACGACGGCGGAGGGGATTACCCACAGAAAATTTTCAAAATAGTCGTATGAACGGTATTTCAAATCAATCTTTGGTTGTGCAAGGTTGCAAGGAGAAAAGAGTCAGGGATCTTTAAAATCCATGTAGAAATTTTCAAAATTGACGTCAAAAATCACAATTTTAGAACCTTTTTTGAAACTTTAGAGGAAAGTAATGTTGGGGTTCTTTCCTGAAATTGTTTCAAACTTGACGTCAATTTGAAGCTATTTTTTATGACCTTAGCTTCGGAACAATCACGGCTAATTCCGAAAATGTTCCGAAACTGAAGTTTTAAACATGCAATTTTGGGTTATCTTTGTTGACATTACTGGAGAGAGCAAGGTTTGGTCGTCTCCTACAAAAGTTTTCAAAATTGAAGTCTAAAACCCAAATCTTTGGGGACAATGGAGGATCCGGCTGCTTTCCCTTAGAAATTTCTGGGCACTAGTTTCAAAACCTTATTTTTGGCTATATTTGATAACGATAAGAGGAAACACGTGCGGAAATTTCCAACTGAAGTATTTTTTTGGAAATTAAATCAATTTTAGCCTATTTTGGGGAAGAGAGAGTTTGGAGTCTCTTCCAGGAAAATACTTCTAAAGACATTTTATATCTTTGGTGACATTAAGGAAACTCATCGGTAGATCTTTCTGGATATTTTTCAACAATATCAATATCTGAAAAATACCATTATAGAGTATCTTTGGTGACGTTAAGGGGATGCCTTAACTTCACGAAAAGTTATGAAAGCCAGGCAGTTCTCCTCTGGAAATTTTTAGAAATGGAAGTCTCAAAATCTTATTTTAGTATTGTTTGATAACCATCGGACAAAGAGCAGGCAGGGGTTCGATGTACCATCACGAACTGTTTTTTACTTTCTTCTATATCTAATATATAGAAGAAGGTATTGGATTCATGCAAATTTTCAAATTTCGAATTTTGACGGATTTGAACGTTTTGAGGTGTGCTGAGTTCATTTTGACCATTTTTGGAAAATGTCTGTCTGTGTGTGTGTGTCCGTGTGTGTGTGTGTGTGTCCGTGTGTGTGTGTGTGTCACGTCTGTGTGTGTGTGTGTCACGTCTGTGTGTGACCAGTTTTTTGTGGCCACTCTACAGCAAAAACTACCACATGAAATTGAACGAAATTTGGTATACATACGTGCCCCTATGTGAACTTGTGCCCATTGGTTTTTGGCGCGGATTCTTCCAAGGGGGGTGGAGCAATGGGACGTTTTTTGAGTTATGCTTGCCTGCTATTCCCCAAGAAGTAACTGGCGGAATCCAACAAAATTTGATCCATATGTTGCCCCTAACAGGTACAGGTGCTGATTCAATTTTGGTGTCAATAGCTGAAACGGGGGTTGAGCTATAGAACGTTTTTTATCATCAATTGTGACTGCTGTATCTCGAGAAATAATAAACAGAATCAAACAAAAATTTATCGACAGGTAGCCCTTAGAGGGTGTAAGAGTTGATTCTATTTTGGCGTCAATAACTGAAAAGGGGGTAGTGCAATCGAACGTTCTTTGTTTTCCGTTGTGAGTGCCATACCTCAAGAAGTAATGCTACGTTCTGGATGAAATTTGGAATAAATGTCACTCCATAGGTAAACAGGCGTTGGTTCAATTTTTGCGCCAATCTCTCCATGGGGGGCTGATTTTTTTGTGAGAATTAAAATAGCTTTATAATTGCAACAATAAGAAAGAAAAATTGTTATAAACTCTCATCTGTGTAATTCGAGTGATTTTAATTGTTGGAAAATGACAAGAAAATGGCAATTATTTAACTTTTTAACTATTGCCATCTTGTGTTTGTTAACAAATAAATGTTTGTAAATATTCTAAGCAAGGCTTAAAAAATAATTTACAATTTTCATTCTTTGCTTTGCTTTTGAGTTATATCGGGAATTGGGATGGTCGTTAAGTTTTGGCGTGTGTAATTTTGTTTTTGTTCGGAATGTTGCTACTTCGTCAAGCATGGAGAGAGATTATAATTATACGAAAGATATAGAAGAAAGTTTCGTGATGGCCACAACATACTAGTTAAAACTGAAGTCAGTTTCAGGCAAGTTTTGTGAAGGAAAGGTTGGTGACTCTACGGACCGACTAAAAGCAAAATCTTAAGTCATCATTGATTACGTTTGAGAGACGGGTGATCCGGTGACCCTTCCCTGAAAGTTCTTCGAAACTGATGTTTGAAAACCGGAATTTTTTCGCTGATTTTGAAGATGTTATGTGAGC
The DNA here is from genome assembly GCF_026930045.1 of Uloborus diversus. Lineage (NCBI taxonomy): Eukaryota > Metazoa > Arthropoda > Arachnida > Araneae > Uloboridae > Uloborus > Uloborus diversus. The sequence continues at coordinate 158,016,818 of NC_072737.1, read as the reverse complement.
AGGGGTGGGATTAGGAACCCCTCTAAAGATGCTAATTCTGACTATCATTATCATTGATAGTAATGTTAGAGAATGGGTTCTGGGGCCCTCCTTTGCAGCATTTTCGAAATTAAAGTCCTAAAAATACCAGGGTTTGGAGGCTGTCCCCAGAAAACGCAATTTGGAATTTGGAGCCCTGTTTAGGGACTTCAGACATGGAAGAAAGTAAGTCGTCTAAAATTGAAGTCTCAAAAAAAAAAAATCTTAGGTTATATTTGGTTAAGTTAAGACAGAAAGATTGAATAAGAGACTAAGATCAGGTTCTTAAGATCGAAGATTCAACCAGCAAAATTTTCTGAAATTAAAGTCCTAAACACTCAAATTTAAGCTTTCTTTTGTCTCTTCATGGAGGCGGTATCATGACCATCTTTCTAATTTAAAATTTGGAACTGCACTTTACTTTTCTACCTGAGGTACGGGCTCTGTTCTCCAGTCTGATCTGAAAGTGGCAGTTCATTCGTGATTTTAACTATCTGAAGAAAAATTACTGTGAAGAGGGAAAATTACAAATTTTAGTTCGTTATTCATACAGATTTGACTTTCAGGGGAGTCACAAATGTTGATTGTCTTCCCCTGTATCCGCGCTAGTTGTACTCAGAATTGTTTGAAGTGTTTGCGAATGTATCTTATCAGAATAATTTTTCTTTACTGAAATATGTCTTCATTGTTTCGGGTCTATGAAAACTTGTGGGAGGGGGGGGGGCAATTGTGGCCACCCTCCGCACTCTTTTTAAAGGCACCCTTTAATGCTTCAGGAGACGGCTATTGCCCTCATTTCCCTATTAGTGCCTGATTTCCAGCTCTGCCTCAAATTTCACAATCAAATGAAGCATGCGTGTAACAGGGCATATTTTAAGGAAATTTGACTGTGTGGGCAACTCCAACTTCCTCGGAAGGGGGGGTTGTAAATGTGCAGTTTATGTTAGTTGAATAATTGTCAAAAAAGAGTTGAGTTGTGAAAATTGGAATTAGGGAAATTATTGCTAATGGTCATTTTGTTCAATAGGAAAAGAGTGTAAAGAATATAAACGCTGTGAATCAGCGTTTAAAATAGTTCAAACAGTCACTGAGTTTTTGAATTTTTTTAATTTCATTCATTATGATGCAACCATTAGAACCATTTGAATCTAGTTTCTTTTTCTTAGGTTCACCAAAAAATGCATCTTTGATAGAAATTTGCTGCTGTGATTTTCTTTTAGCTCTCATACTTCCATACTCGATCGAATGAAACTGCAACACAGAATATAATAGAGAGCGTAAAAACAAATGCTTCAAATGACCACGCACTACAAGCTTTGTGCAGGACACATGGGGCCGGTTTCACCTTAAAAAATGGCTACGGAAGATTACATGACGTTAATCCACAAAACTCTGTTTATGTATTATGTGCTGCCATATATGAGTTTTGGAGTGCGAGATATCTTTGTTTAATAGTTTTATTTATTTAAAAAACTTTTGCTTATGGGAACGGTTAGGGGTCACGCTTCCATTTTTTTACAGAAAAATAAAAAGTATATAGAAGCACATAACCGATGGAAAAATTTAGGAAAATGTCGGTGGGCAATTTTATTTGTTTGTGGGATCAATTTTATTTGTGTGGGCAATTGCCTAAAAAAAACCCATTAAAATATGCCCTGGCATGTAAAGAGAAGATATTAATAGATAATGGACCAACATACTGTTCTCTAACACTCTATTTTTCTCTTACTTTGCTCTGCTGTCGGAAAATCGAGACCTACTTTGATTTTTCAATGAAAATTTGAAATTCAGCGTATTTATTCGACTTATATTGTGAGAAATTTTGCTTCATTATAACTGCGGCTACCCATGTGTGGTGCGCACCTGCTAGGGTCGGCCCTGTTTGTATGTGTGAATAATTTATCGATATAATGGTTTCTAAATTATATTCATAGCACGTTGAGATATAAAAACTTTTATTTCTTCTATGAATATCTTTAATTCATGTGATTTTCAAGACTGTGTTTCACTTTCAAATCTTTGTTGAAGAAATGTTTTTTTTTCTATTTTCAAGTCGGCTATTGAACTCCAAAAAATTTTTTTTGTTTCTTTTTTACCAAAGTAAAAGAGAATCTCACATCTTATATTAGCATCCAATCCCCCTGCCCCTGCTGTTTTTTTTTTTCTTTTTTCATACCTTTACTAAAAGTAGTTTTTGCACACTTTTTTAAATTTATGATATTGCTACCAAAAGTGGGCTTTAAAAATTATTTCTGTACTTTTTTGCTACAAATGTTTTGTATTTGCTTCAAACTATAGCAACAGTATACAAAATTTAAAATTTTGTTACAAAACTGAATTTACCTGATACAAAATTGATCATTCTGATACAAACTGTATTTTTACTGATACAAAACTGTTCAAACTGATACAAAATTGACATTTTTGCTGATACAAAGCTGATACAGAAATGAATTTTTGATTTTCCACCCCTGTATCTCTCTCCAGCTCAGTTATTCACTATTCCAGACTGATAAGTCCATAACAAAGACTTAACTTCAGCCTCTGGATGTCATAACCGGACTACTATTGCAAGTATTTAAGCAATCATTTAATTTTTTATGTGCATGCTCAAATTTTTTTATTTGTTACAATTTGGAGTCTCATTTAAAAAATTAAGAATCCCCTACCGAAAAGTTTGGGATGTTCCTGAATGCTAAAAGTAAATTTACCATAACTATTGTTGCTCAGCCGAAGGTCGTAGACTGAAATCCTATTTCAACGAACTTCCAAGTTGACCAGGATCTATAAATTTTGGGCTCTCCTGAAACAATGTCTGTTGGGGCCCTCCCCCAGTGTATATTATCAAAGTTTATAAGTCTTAGTGCTAGTTTTTGTAATTTATTTATTTTGTTTTTTTCAATTTCTTGGGCCGTTGAGCCCTTCAAGGACGTGCTGATCCAAGACTGCTTCCATGGGGCTATTGGTGTTTTTTTTTCTGGTTTTTATTTTACTATTTTTTTCCTGTTACTTATAACAAACAGCAACTTTCATTGTAGGCTTAAATTTAAAATGTCTGTATTTAATGTTATTTACAGGCAATTTTTAATTTGTAATAATAGATTTGGATATATTATTTGAAGTTTTTAAACATTGTTTCATTTTTATCTTTTCTTTCAGCAAAGAAAATGTATTACAAACGATAGGTAAAGAGACTTACAATGCAACAAATGTTTCTATACTGTGGCAAATTCCTCAATATTCTTTAATTGGTATCAGTGAAGTGTTTACCAATGTTGGTGGTAAGTTAATGAATTTAATATTATGCAGTTTTTGAGTTTTGGTATTATATGCAAAAATATCAAAAGCCTTTTTAACTTTATGATGTGGATATGTCTCAATTTAATTGTGAGCCGACAGCTCAAGCAAATTAAACAAATTTGGTTCACAAAGTTAAATGATGATTGCAAACTTTATGTATAAAAATGCAGGGTTTGTATGTTTGTAAGTGCAAAACTTGAAAAGTAGTCGATGGATTGACTTGAAAATTTTACACATCTCTTCAGAGGTTTTTATACGTTACAGCCCAAGAATTCTAAATGTTCCTTGGGGATTAATTAATGACAAATTTTAGTCTAACAGTTGACTTATATTTGTTTTAACCTGTTGTTAAAAGAGAATTGAAGTAAATTTGCAGTAAGAAAATCAACCCTTTCGATCATCTATAAATGAGGGAGATGATGTCATGTTTGTTTGTACTTGATGTCAGGAAATCCCTATAGCTCCTAAAGTCTTAAAATTCGGTGCAAAAATAAATAGGCTAAACTCGATTTAATAAGTGAACTACTGCTTGTTATGTTATTTGTCCATTTTGGAGACGACGAATTGAAAACGGCTTTTCAGACTGAACTTGCAGCTGTTTCGCTATGTTAAAAGGCTATATTAATATCAGGAAATGGGAATTTTTGTAATGGGAAAGCGTTTTGGCTCTATGGGCTCCATTTTGCTCTAATTGCAATGTGTGTTTTTATCATTTTTTTTCTTTTGTGTGTGTGTTGTCTCTGTGTTACACAAGGCCGTAGACAGCGAGGAGGGGGGGTCAGAAGGTAAGATCCCCTCCCCCTCTTCTCGCAAAATTTTCAAAATTTCGCATGCTATAAAAAGATTTTCCAAAAATTGTTGTTTTCGGACTTTAACTCTGCAAAATTCAAGTTGTCCCCGACACCCCCTTCCCTTAATATCAATAAAAGATCATCTGAATTTTAGTTTTCAGATCTTCAATTCCAAAAAAATTCCAGGGGAGCGCCTCCAAAAATTACCGAAAAACCGGCCCCCCAAACCCTTTTTTAACACGCTTTTATTAGCTTCACCTGTATGTATGTATCTTGTAATGGAATCTTGCAGCTCAAATTTCGCCCACTTCCTGCGATCGGATTCTTTTAAAATTTGGCACGCGATCTCAGACCCGATGACAATGCAATATTCTATAATCAAATTAATTAATTAACCCTTTTAATTGTTAGTTTCCTCCAATTTTAATCAATATTTTGGCATAAATCCAACAATGTGAAAAAGGAAAAATTTTAAAAAATACATCAAAAAATACTCGCAAAAATTATTTAAAAATATCTACAAAAACCTTTAATTTTTCTGCATCAGACAAAATTTGTTCCAATGTTCCAAGGTAATTAGAACATGAAATATAATTGTTTTTAACTAATTTCATGCCAAAATTTAGGTGAGCCTTCAATTGGAAATTCATTGCTGATCAGACCACTGTTGAACAAAACTTTTATTCAAATGCATCTCAAAATTTCAAAGTAATATAAATATGATTTCTGCAAACATACATCGATGACTCACAGTAGCTTCCCATCGGGGTGCCCTTGTCTTAACTTTATGATATTACCTCGCACTCGTTTTATAAATAATTTCGTCGCTTGATAATTCTCCAACATAAGACTAAAAAGCAGAAAAATAAAACTAGTTTAAAAAACTAAAAAAACACGCTTTCGTAGCAAAATGAACTAAAAGTGAAAAATAATCTTTGGATGATAGTAGTTGACCAATCACTTAATTTTAATGTAATACAAAAAAGCGTGGGGGGCTTCTTATCAGTTGTCTTGAATTTCTTCCATTTGTTGTCCAAGCAAAAATGTAAATAAACAGCACCCCACGCTTTTTTGTATTATATTAAAATTAAGTGATTGGTCAACTACTATCATAAAAAGATTATTTTTCACTTTTTAGTTCATTTTGCTACGAAAGCGTGTTTTTTTAGTTTTTTAAACTATTGTTTTATTCTACTAACATTACCGAAGATCTTCTAGAACTTATGCTAACTTCAGGAATTTTTGAGAAGGATATCTCTCTGCCCCCCCCCCTCTTGCCAACATCATTAAAGATTGTCTTAAATTCAGTTTTCAGGGCTTGAATTTCAAGAAGTTTCTGGAGGAGAGCTTCCAAAAACTTCTCCCTCTTACATCATTGAAAGTCAACCAATATTACGTTTCCGGAGCTTCAATTGGGAAAAATTTCCGATACGCTACCAAAGATGACCTAGAATCGTGTTTTCAATATTGCAATTTCAAAAAAATTCCGGGGACTAGACCCAAATCTCTCTTTTCCCTAACATTTCTAAAGATCGTCTAAAACTGCATTTTTGCAACTATAATTTAAAAAAAATTATTTCGAGGGGCTGGCGCCCACCCCCCGAATCCCCCTCTTTATAGCATAGCAGATGATAATCCACAATTGTATTTTAAAAGATTCAATTTCATAAAAGGACCAGGGGAATGCCCCTCCCCCTTGCATTACAAACAATTTTCTAAAATGCATTTTTAAAACTACAATTTACGAAATTTTCTCGGGTTGGGCCTTTTAATCTCTCTATCCCACCTCCAAAAATCTTCTAAAACTGCGTTTTTAGAGCTACAATTTTAAAAAAAAATTATTGGTGAGGTCCCGAACTGCCTTTCTATTGACATAATTAGAGGATATAACAATTGCCGTTTTAACAATTGCAATTTCAAAAATTTGGCATGGGAGAACCCTCAAACCTCTTCTTCCCCAACATTACTAAAGACCGTCAAAAATGCATTTTTAAAACCACAAAACCTTAAACTTTCTGGGGGAGAAACTTATTTAAAACCCATGTGATGGGGAAAAAAGCGAAGCCTTTAATCTCATACACCTCCTTACTTTTTTGATCTCAGAATGGCTCCTATGCGATAAAAACACTGCTGTTCCAAAAAAAAGGTTTTAACCCCTTTATCAAGACTAAAGAGAGTCCAAAATTGCCTTTTTGAGCACTTAGTTTTGGAAAACTTTCGATTCAGAGTCCAGGATTTTTTCCATCCTCCTTAATATCACTAAAGGAAGGTAACTTAAAATTGCATTTTCAGAAATTTGATTTCAAAAATTTACTGGAGGACAACTACCAATTACCAGCCCCTTATGCCGTCTTACCAAACATAATCGAAAATCATATTTCTTGGACTTTGATTGCAAACAATTTTCCCTAGGGTACTTCTTTCCCTTGTCTAACATTGGCAAAGAGAACTGGCTTTAGAATGTGTTTTACGAAAGGAAAGCTCCTAAACTTCCATCTCCCTCCCGTAAACTCACCCAAAGAAAAGTTGTAATGCTGTTTTTAAAGTCTAATTGTCAAAAATTTGAGAACTCCACGAACCTTCTCTTATTCCCCAGCATCATCAAGCATTGGCCTTATAACTTCAAAAAAATTCCAAGTTAGAGCTACCCACCTCCTCCCCTAACATGTATGTCAACATGCATCCCAAAATTGCATTTTTAAAACTTCAATAGCAGAATTTCCTGGGGAAAGTCCCTAATGGGTTTTTAAGGCTTCAAAAATTTCCAGGAGAGCTTACGCTAAACCAAATCCTTTCTCTAGTGTTACTACCAAATATAGCCTGAAACTGCGTTTAAAAAAAATGATTTTAGAAATTGCGTCTAAAATGAGACACCGAACCCAATGTCAGTTTGACATGCATTTCAAAATATTAAAAATACTACTAGTTCTGCTCCTTTCTTGCAAACAATTTCATTTGGGTGCTCCTGAGCCTAACAACTACAAATACAAAAGTGACGACCAGTAACAGGCTCTGGGCCCAGCTAGACTGGTCCTAGTCAATTTACAATCCCCAGTGAAGATCAATGGCCCTCTTAAAACTATCTACTCATTTGCTCATTACCACCTCTTCCGGTAAGCTGTTCCAAGGTTCCACTACCCTGCTAAAATAATAATTTTTTCTAATATCCATGTTAGCCTGAGATTTAAATAGCTTAAAACAATGACCCCTTTTCCTGTGTTTCAGTGCTAAACTTTAGCCCCGTAACATCTTTCATTTTAATAAATTTAAACAACTGAATCATGTCCCCTCGGTCTCTTCTTTGCTCAAGACTGTACATTTTTAGCCCTCTAAGCCTGGAATCATAGTCTAAATGAGAAAGTCCATTTATTAGCCTTGTAGCCCGCCTTTGAACCCTTTACAATACGTCAGTATCTTCATTAAGGAGACCAAAACTGAACAGCATACTCCAAATGAGGTAAAGAACAAGACTTCATGATAAGTGATTGGGGGTACATATTACTATTTCATGTCCAACTTAAGGGCCAATTAAAGGTCTTCATGTCATTGGTATCATCTTTAATTGCGACATTTACGACACCACACATCATTTTCTGAACCAACAAAACTTGTAAATTATTGAATTTTGATTAACTGATATTATAATTAAATTAAAATTATCTGAGAAAACATGTGCTCACATATTGTTAAAGTAACTTAAACTCTTGATAATTCAGTAAAATTACTGCTAAAAAGAAAAAAATAAACCAACCAATAGTATCACCTGCCAATCCCCCCCCCCCCCTCCCTCCCGTCTTTTTCCTTTTTTTTTCCTTTTCCTGATTCCGCCCCCACCCATTGCCATATGTCTACCAATGCGCAATATGCTTCAAAAATCATAGCAACAGGTGACTTTTTGTCGAAAATTTATGACCCCCCCCCCCCCCCGAAACCTGAGTACAGTATGCATGATGTTCATCTGTTCTTGCAGTGCTTTGGGGTCACATTTATGACGTTCATGTAGCCCCACTACCAAAGCGTTGCAAGAACTCATCCATGCAGCAGTGATGACCATTACGTAATGTAACTCACCCCTCATAGTTTGTAGAGTCCTAGTAATGGTCATCACTAACTACCATATGAATGCTTTTCTTGAGCTCTTCTAACGTTTTTGGCAGTGGAAGTACATTGAAAAGGTTATTAATGTGCCCTCAAAGCCCTGAAAGAACAAATGAACATCAGGCATAACTATAACTCACACGGCAAAAACAAAATAGTTTTCTAATTTTTTTGCCAATTTTAAAACACTGCACTCTTATTACCACCCAAAATTTGATGAGATAGTGGTTATTTTCATATATTCCTCATTGTTGCCTGTGCAATACTTTTAGATATATGGCGTTTTGAAAAAGAATGATCATTTGTACTGAAGTAGCCCTATGTTTATTGTTTGCAGTTGTTTTGGGGTGCTCAAACTTAAAATAACATTTTTTAAAAAAATAGATACTTTAACTTATTTCCGTTTGGTAAAAGAATTTGATGATTCTGCATGAAATAATAAACGTTTGAATTTTGGAGGCAACCACCACCTCGAATGATTCCTTGCTCATCAAGGAAGGGGGCTAAACTTTTCAACTTTCTGTTTAACTCAATTGGCTCACCTTAATGCTAACATCTCAATTCAGAAAGAAACTCTTGACTATGTACTGCTTTGATAAAAACATTTTCTTTGATAACAACACAGTTATTTTACTTTTGCAAGCACCAGTTTTAAGAAATTGCCAAGTCACACAAAATATTGTTATTCAGTATCCAGGGGTGCCCCCCTGGGGGGGGGGGCATGGCGCTGACTGCACCACTGAAATTTTTAGGGGAGTGTTTCAAGCGATATTTTTCACTTTTTAGCGGGGGGGGGGGGGTCTTCATAACATTTAGGGGGGTGCCCTTACGCGGGTAGGCACCTCTGCTGGTATCCCAGTATTGCAATCAGTAACTGTATGAGTTCTGTGATAGCAAAGGTGAACAAGAAGAATTTGACCATGTTTATTGATTCTATGTTGAGATATGTTGTTTATTTTATGTGACCAAATTTCTATTTCATTGCATTAAAATTAATTGTATACTTAATTCAATTTTGGTAGGATTGGAGTTTGCCTGTTCTCAAGCTCCCAGTACAATGCAAGGAGCTGTTATGGGTCTGTATTACTTTTGCAATGGAATTGGAAACTTCCTCGGAATAATAGCCGTACACACATATCAAAAGATTCTGAAAGATCTGAAGACAGAGGCTGATGATTCTGGTTTGAACTTTTCTTATTATTTTTGGCTCCTTGCACTATTGCAACTGATTGGATTGATTACTTTTTGTTTTCTTACCAGGGATCTGAAACTTCGAAGGCAACATTCGTTGCTCGAATCGAGCACTAACTTGCAAAATAATTCCTCCAGAATTGTACCAGTTGGATAAGCACTGTACACTTCAAAATTTTATCAGTAACAGTACTGAACATCTTGTTTTGAGTCAGTATTACGATTCCGGTGATGGTTTAACGTTTCTTTTGTTTCTTGCATCATTCCAGCTGTATTTTTCTACATTTCAATTATTTGAAAATTTTCAAGTCTCAAACATGGAATGGACAAATCTCTGTTTTGCAGAGTGATTTATTTTGAATTTTAAAGTTTTATTTATTTATTTGACTCTAAAAATCGACAAAAGATTGTCATTGAATGTTTGTTTTGTTTACAAAGTGATTCCTTAAGAATTCTAGACATTGTATGAAAGTACATGCTGAAGAATTATTTCTTGAGAGAAATACTTAGAGCCATTTCATCTGTTTTAAACTGCCCCACATATATTTTAACAGTTTCATTTTATATTTATGGTATAAAATGAAAGAAGTATTCCTAATCTAGTGTATAGTTATCCAAAAATGAAAAAATAATTAATCATTAAATCCATTTAAAACAATTTTGGCCCTTGTCAAAAACAAGATTTTAAAAAAATATATTTTTTAATAAAAGTAGTAAAAATTTAATTCAGCAGGATAAAAGTTCTAAATGTTAAAAAACTCCCCCTTTGCACTGCAACCGCAACTTGTACCTCAAAATATTTCTCTTGTTTGTAATATTGTATTGAATATTGATATTTATTTTCATTTTTACATATTTTAATTCTTTTATTTACTTATTTTTTACACTCAATTTTTAACTTAAGATTGCAAAGGTGTTTTCTTTTTACATCACTAAATTAAAATTTGCGAACCCTTTACTTTTAAAACTGGGAGGTTCAACTCCCTCATCACTTAGCAACGGCCTTAAAGTGCAACAGTGAAAAGTCAGCTACTAAGAAAAGATTTAAAAAACTGAAGAGAATTCAAATGCTACTAAAGGAAATGTTGTGATTATGATTCAAGTTTGTACCAATTCAATAACATTAGATTGAAATTCCTCTGGTTTTGAGAAAAAAATCAAACATGTTTTTTTTTCTGATCAAAAAAATAATAAACATAAAGGAGTAAAAATATTGGTAAGCGACCAATATTTTTACTCCTTTTGTTTATTATTTTTTTTGGTGGTAGGTGGTAATATATGGTGGTGGTATGTATCGAGTGAATCGGTAAACTTTCGGAACAATAAGAAATAATTGAATGCTGACTCTTAACCATTTTTTTTTTTTTTTTTGTTAAAGGGGAATTTATTTTTTCAGAAAAACAGTACTGCAACGAAATAAACAACCTTTACTCAGCTAGGAACCTTGTAATAGTTTTGGGACTCCTGATTGGCCAGCCAACGCAAATGCGTCGGCCATGTTTTTTACCCCATTCCAGGTATGTGAAAAAAATCTACTCCTCAGAAGTAGGACTTGGATAAAATGAAAAGCTTTCTGCAAACACAAATCCTAACTGGAAAATTTTCCGCAAATAATTATTTTGCCTAGCTCACCCTTGAATAAAGAATTAAATTCATATTCAATTATGAAAGAGACAGAAAAAAAAGTGCTTTAAATCTTTTTTTTTTTTACAATAACATATAGTTTGCTTATTTTTCACCAACTGAAGAAAACTGCGTAAACCATTATTTTTTTCACACATGTGCTTTAAAAGGCTTTTGGAGAAAGGCTTTAACAGAAATAAACTAGGTTCGAATGTTTTTAAATTTGTTCCACCTTCAAATAATGCCTGGATCTTGTTTCAAAATGAAGCAATAATTTGAGCATGCAAATCAAACTATATAAGACATGGATGACATTTTTAAGAAAAGGTTGTTTATGTGCATACTGGAACACAAAATTTTGTCGAAATTTATCTGTGATTCAAATGGTGGGATGCCACTGTAAATTAACCTCAAAATTTAACTTTTTATTTAACAATGATTTTTAATTTCATTGAAAAGATATCTGTTTAAACCTGCCAACAATTTTTTAATAATTTTTATTTTAGTATATTTTTTGTTCACAACATGTGAGTTCTCACCTCCGTGGCATGTCACACACCTTGTGTGACTGTTTATGTTGCTTAATAACTTGTTTAATTAAAAGTATTTATTTATTATTCCTTTCTCAAGTCTCTTCAATACTAATTGTTCAAGCATATTTAATTTTTTAATATTGTGTTTTATTTCGTTTTTAGTAGGACAAGAAATTATGTCACACAATAAATTCTCATCTTCGTTACCAAAACACAAAATGCCATTCGTCATTAACACGTAGCAGTAATGACATCAAATTTTATTTTCCATGATACAAGAAAACCTTCCCTTTGTTTATTTTCAGCCATAGCTGAAGTTGTGAGATTTTTGTTTGAAAAACAAAAAGAAAGATTTTTTCTTTAAAAACTTTGAATTTCAGGGATGGTAAATTAATGTCAAAAAAGAAGTGAACATGTTTCCATATTCATAACATGTGCAGATTGTTGCAACGAAGAAAAAAAAAATGTCCCTGAAAAATGTATCTATTAGGCCTATATTAATGGAAAGTTCCTCACCTCTGTGATAGACCTTACCAATGTCGGTGAAAATAAATGATGGAGGGAAAGTACATCAATAATAGGCATTCTACCAAAAATTATAAATTGCCAGTATATCCTCAAATTTACTAAATACTATTTTTTAACATACATTTGAAACTACTAATTAAACCATACTTTAATTAAGAGCTTCATATTATATTCCCACTAATCATTAAAATAGCTGATCGTTTGCACAATTAACAAAATTACTACTTTGATATTAAATTGGCCTCGATATTTAAATATTAAAAGCTTTTTTCTTTTTCTTTTTTTTTATTTTCCATGAAACAAGGCATTTTTTTATTTTTTTTTTATTTATGAGTAAAATAATTGGAACTTAGGTGAGCCATTGTTTATGGTTACTTCTAGTAGGTAACACTTTCATGTAAGAATGGGAAAAAAAGAAAACAAAAGGTTTGGAAATAGAAAAATATTTGTTCAAAAGCTACGTTTTCTGAAGAATGACCCGTTATATGATATTTTTATATCTCCTATTCTTTGGCACCATTGACTATTCTCACTTACTCATAATAACCGTGTTTTGAAACCGATGTTTAGTGATGCTACGTTACAGATGTTTTAAGAGAAATGTTTAATTGAAAATTGAATGAAGACTCATAGAACATATATATAGATGTATATATATTAATTTTTATCTCATTTTTATGTATTTATTTTATGTTTGTTAGAATTAGCACAAAAAATGTACAGAATGTAGTCAAAAATCATAAATATTGATGCATTCATTGTAGTAATTTATATTGTTACATGTAAGGTGATTGATTTTTAAAACCAGCTCTAGTCATTGCAATCCAAATCTTTAATGCTAAATCTAGCAATAAAAATGCTCAAGAGTGATTCCACAGCCATGTGTCAGACAATTTGGACTAAATTTTTCCTTACATTTTTGTATGTATACAAGTTAATAAGAACTGGAAGTTTAAATTTTGTTGACTCAGTGAAAGTACTTTACTTTTGTGTGACTTATTGTTTTTTAAATGAAGTTGACTTGTCACCTGCAAAATACACTTTTGGACATCAGCTGTAGAGATCTCCATTATAGCAATATGTCCTCCGAATCTATTGTTTCAATTTTTTTTAAATATATGCTTTTGCTTTCCTACTAACCATTTTTAGTGTTAGTTTCAAAACAGAAACAAATAATGGGCCATTCTAGACATTTTATCCCACTCGTAGCAGCTCTATATTTTCTTTCGAAAATTCAATTAAAAAACAATGAACAGTATTTTTTTGCTTATGAAATTACACATATACACGTGTGATTTGTTACGAAACATAAATTTTGTTTAATATATATTATAAATTAAAATATAGAGCTATGACGTACGAGGCAAAATGTCTGCTTTTTCATGGAAGAGCCCTGAATTGGCAACCCTGCTCAGGTATCTTTCATTCCACTGATGGTGCAATGTGCGAATGAATGCATGTTTGTACTCTCATTAGCAAAGCAGTGTATAAAAATGATTAACTGGTTTAATGATTCAAATTATTGCTCAACAAATTTTGTGAAATATTAGTTGAAGTATTGATATATATCTTATAGTGTTGTAAGCGTCGAAGGTTATTGTTATTTATTTTGTTGTAAATAAAAGGATATATTTTTACGAGTTAGTGTTTTTCCTTTTCAAAATTTTAGTCAAGACAAGTGCTATTTTTGATTGATAAGGAAGCATTTACGTCGTTCAGATATTTAATACTGGTAGCCAGTGCTGTAGCTAGGGGGGAGGAAATCTAGGAGATTGCCCCCTTCCCTTTCTTTTTTTTTACAGGGAAGGGGGACACCCTATATATTTTGGATGTCATAGTTTGAAAATTTTTGTTAGGCCAAAAAAGGCATTTAGATTATTCATGCTTTTCTTAACAAAAAAAGCAGATACAGTGAAACTCCAGTGACTCAACATGCGCATAACTCGACTACTCTGATAATTGGACATTTGGTTTTTTCCGATGGTTGGCCCAATACTTATTTCGATGAGCAAAAACCTCTTTAACTTCACGTAATTTTGCAGGAACCCCTATAAGTCAACATCCAATTGCTATTCTAGTCCAATTTTTGCTACCAACATTTTTTCATATCGACTATTTCTCAGAATTTTACGCTGCAGATTCTTGGTCGGTCAATCGATTCTTCTGTGGGAAGAGCTCTTGAAAAAAAAATTCATCTTTTATCCAGGAGAGTCAGCCACCACCAGTGTTTCTTTCAGACATCACTGCCCGTGGAAAAATTTGGATTAGACTTGTTTTGCTATGTAAAGATTTTTTTTTTTGAAAAGTAAATTATAGGAAATTCGGAACTTTATCACGGGGGGGGGGGGGGGGGTATCGGCCTCTGTGGCCTCCATTTTGTTACTGTCAATGGAAAGTCCCCTGCTGTCAACAAACTGCTAAAAGCACATTTTTCTCCCTGAATATATATGTGCAATTAATTAACGAACAAGATATGTCTCCCCCTTTTTATTACCATCTTTGGTTTGTTCGTTTATTTATGCTGGTTGCAGGTATGAAGTGGTTGGAACTATGTTATCTATCTAGTTAACTCATACAATACATTTGTGAGGTTCGTATCGGAAGATTAGGACATGTACTGTGTCGCTCTGTGGGCACTCATGGAGTCATGGTACATGTTGTTGGAAATCAAAGTTTTCCTAGATAAGGATCATTGAGTGGAGGGGAAGGGATCTTGCACGTTATTTTTGGCGGGCTGTAATGGAAATGCCTATAATGTCTACGTTTGTTGTTTGTTTCTTTTATATGACAAATTAACATGATGTCAGTAACATCTTCTTTTCAAAAGAAATGTCTAAAAATTCGGAATATTTTACTACCCACCCCCCCTTCATGTCACCCCACAGTTTTTAGGCTGACAAGACTGTTAGCCAATTAGAAAACTTTTGAAAATCTATGCAGATTTTCTCTGAGAAAAACAGATTTATTTCGTAATCATTCTAGAACTTGAAGCCCTCTAACGTGTGAACTTGTTTAGGTCTCCCTACAGAAGTCTTGACTGTCTTTATAATCATCTTTGCAATCAGATTCAGAAACATAATATTTTGAGGGAAATTTCTGTTTTTTAATACATTGAGTGGGGTCATGATTCAAGTCGTCATCTGTTTATAATCCATGTGTTATAATGTTGATTGTAATCCACATTGCTCAAGTTCAGCCTTGAAATTAGCTTTCATTAACAAAGTTAATTTTATAATTACTATTTACTACATTGCTTTTGAATACTGTTTAATTCTCTTGTTGATAATCCATGTTCCTCATTAAATTACGCAATTTTGTCGTGAATATGCCTAACTCAGGCGCAGAAAGAACCAGAGTGTGACATGAGAGAAGTCGTGCTGTTGAACTGACAGTTTAGAATGTAACAAAAAGAAAAGATAAAAGTTTAACTTTACGTCTTTACGACCAACAAGTTGATACATAATGGTGATTTCTTATGTTCGAAAATTCCTATCACTGTAAAATACTTCATGGAAGTGATTTTTGTAATGAAATGCAATATGTAGGGACTTAGAAGGGATTAATACATGAAGAAATATTTTTCAACAAGTTTTTCATTTTTTTAATTTGCCAACAAAAGTAACAGGTTTCTGAATACTACAGCCAGCTTAGGTAGAAACATTCAACACTGATATGATACATTTTTAACTCTCTCTCTCTTTTAAATCCTTGAATTGCGAAGAAATAGTCTTTACCACATGAATTTGCATTTTCCTTCGGGTGAAGAAATCTGCAACGCTATTTACAACTTATACATTTTATAAAACAAATTTTGTACTCAACAGTACAAAAAAAATCATAATTTACAAGTTATCACCCCAAAACCAAGTATACAGAAGTAAAAATATCATCCAATATGGATGCTGACTGTTTCAACTGAATTACATAGCAATTAAATAATAATTGAATTCGGAAATTAAGGTGATAGCC
Source organism: Uloborus diversus (assembly GCF_026930045.1). Taxonomy (NCBI): domain Eukaryota; kingdom Metazoa; phylum Arthropoda; class Arachnida; order Araneae; family Uloboridae; genus Uloborus; species Uloborus diversus. Next base: position 158,000,767 of record NC_072737.1, on the reverse strand, counting down.
ATTAATTAGTAGCAGAGTTTAAAATTCGCAAAAATTTCTTTTCCGACATCTTACCGCACGAGCCCATGAGAAATGGTTCATTTGAATTTTAAAAATTATTTACATCATTTTACAAGAATGGCACACCAGCATGAAAATGTGTCTCGTACATATACTTAATTGGTAAAACAGAAATTCTTAATTGAGTCTTATGAAACTATAGGATGACTACACGATTTGAAGTATTTTAATGGGCAACTTGCATTGTTAAAATGAACATCTTGTAAAACTTTTTCACTTGTTTACCAAAATCATGTTTGGGAGAAGAAAAATATGCATCAACTGTTGCACAAAATGCCCTGTAAAGACTCCAGATAGGTTAGGTACTTGTTTCAATGCTTGAACTTTATGAAGAACACGGAATCTACTTCTACAGGGTTGCCACTCAATTATGAGAGGGAGATTCCCTGTATGACTATCAGGGGTGCCCACAGAGGGGGATTATGGCACAAGCTGTGCCATCAAAATTTTTTGGGTGGATTTAAAAAAAAAAATTGATTTATTTTTAATTTAAATATTTTACTCTGTTAGTATTTTATTTCATTTATTTATTTAGTTTGTGTGTGTCATTGGCATAGCACAGAACTAATTAATAATTTTAAAAAAAAATAAATAAATAAAAAATATTTTTAAAAATAAATAAAAGTTAAAAATAAAAAAGGGAATGAGGGTTGAGAATTTTTTCTTTGGAGGGGGGGGGGGGGGTTGCAACCAGTTAGTAATAATAAATAATTCAATATAACTGAAATAATAGTAGAGTGACTAAAATTTATATTTTGCTTTTTATTATTTAAAAAAAATAAAAAATAAGCAGAACAGAAAAAACTCATGAATCTCATGCTCTCTAAATTAAATTAGCATAAAATTCAAGATGTATCTCTACATAGTATAAAATGAAGTCTTCAAAAAGCGTCTGTTTGTTTAAACGCACAAAATTCAAGAACTACCCGGCCGATTTCAATGAAACCTTCAGAGCATCTTTCTCATAGCAGCAGAAAGGTTTGCAGACCAGTTCGAAAAAAATTTGACGAGTAGTTCTATTTTTATTCCAATTTAAGCCCAGTTTTCACATAAATTCCCCCAAATATGAGGGTGAAAAATTACTTGCACATAATGTTACATATCGTTGGAAAGGGCAGAATTTTCTGGGTTCTATGCAATTTGTTTCAATGCTCTAACTTAATTACAGCGGGAGTTATTTGCATTTTTAGCTCGAATTTTTTTAGGCTTAGCTGAAATTTAGGCATTACTTTGTTCATTAAATCTAAAATTGTCCCACAGTTTTCTTTTTGACACCATTGGAAAAAGCAATATTTTTTACTCCAGAACCATCTCGACCTGTGGTCGAAAAACTAAGCTTCTATCTCGAAAAGAAAAAAAGTTACAAGCATTTTTAAATCAAGCTTAAAAAGTCTCATTTCCATTCAAATTGTTAACCATTTTCTTTCGCATTTTAATTCCTTAAACTTATTTCATTTTGTGTTTCCATGGTTACGCTTTTTAAATCCATCTTTCTCGATTTAATTTCCTAAAAGTATTTTAATATCTGTCGTCATTGTTTGAGAGGGAAATTTTGCATGATGTTTTTTTTTTCTTTTATTAAGATTGTTGAACATAAGTCACTTGACACAATTTTTATTTTCAAGGTAGACCGTGCAAAGCAGCTAGTGTCAAATAAAACATTTTTTTATTAGAAAGATTAACATTTTACCATTTACTTAAACAAAAAAAAAAACTTTGAAAATAAAAGTACCATTTATTTTATTTATTTAGTCATATTTTTGTTATTATTTTGTAGTTTAAATATTTGGATATTGATTTTGGCACCTTATTATTTCCAAAGTAAAATTCCCTGCACTAGATTTTAAGGAAATTTTCATTAATTCCCAGGTTTTTTTCCCCTTTACATTTCCTTTTTTTTTTTTTTTTTTTTTTTTTTTGGGTTCTCCTGTGGCATGGCAACCTTGTTCTACACAAAGAATCCAGAAACAATATTAAATGAATTTTTGGCTCAGTAATGGTTGTCATTTCCTTTATTTGTATTAATTGCATTATATAGAAGTCGAGTTCATTATGTTTTCAAAGTTCATTCAATGAAATACAGACCTAACATATTTGCATGGGCGTCCCCCCCCCCCCTTCTAAACCATAAATATATTTTAAATAACACTAAAAATAGACAGTTGCTTCAATTTCTAAATTTAGTTTGGCTGTGTAGTAAATTCGTTACAAAGAAAATGTATACATTTTCTTTGGGAGTCCATTGAAAAGAAAAAGTTATTGGTGTTTAGTTGGGTTAATTCTGCTATTAACTTAGAATTATACAAAATTTTGGAGGGAGGAAGGCAACAGACTAGTCCCTTAATTGCCCAAATGATGGAGGTGCCCAGGGGGACACCGAACTGGCAGAAACTTTCAATTGGCACAATGGAACCCCTAATTTTGCCAAATTTTTTATCATTTTGCGGAATTGTCAGACAAATATACTGAATAAGGAACATTTTGGGAGGTCACAGTGACCCCCCCCCCCTTCCATGTTGAGCTGGATACACCCTACACCCTTGAGTTTTAAAAAACATTTTGAGCAACAATTGATAGACCTGTTGCTGTGGAATTGCCTACATGTGAATAACGTTTGGAACCTGAGAAGAGGGGAAAGTTATACTAGTAAATTAGAACTAAAAATATTAAACTTATTTAGGGGAAAATTGTATAAGAATGATTCACATTTTGATTTTAAAACGGCAAGGATCAGATTTAAGCAAGGATCAGATGACCAATTTTATGTTTCATTCAGTGCAGGCACTCATGATTAAGAACGTTTCAAGATTTCAAAATAAAATCCAAACTGTGCACTAAAATTTAGATCAGATTTTATAAATTGAAATTAACGTGATAAAACTCTAGAGTAAAAAAATGGAATCTGAAATTTCAGATACTTAATATGAAAACATTCAAAAATCAAATGGAATGTTACCGGGAGGGGTAAATTATTCTCTCATCCCCTTAGTAAAAATATTTTATTCTATATTGCACATAAACTTTTTACAATACTTTCTATATACAACAATATTTACAAAACAAAGCCCAGATGCATAGTACAAGCTAATTACACATTTCAATAAATAAAAAAATTCTCTCAAAAAAATTATTTTACAAATAAACTTTTTGTGCAGCTCTTCAATATCACTAGAATTTTTCAAACGAAAGGAGCTATTTTATTGGTGTAGAGAAATCTGTTTTCCACCACTCGTGTGTGAGATCTAGAAAATGATGTCATCATCCCTCAAACAAATAACCACCGGGCACAGTACAAAGAAAAAGATGGCAGGAAAAAACCTCAAGAATTGAATGAATACTTAACTAGTTATTCAGAAGCTCTGTTTCCCTAAGTGTGCTGTAAAAAGTCACTTACAATAAAGCTCAGAACATAAAATTTCCCAAACATATTTACAAACATGGAAAGTATTTACAAAAATCAAAGGTAACCACGCTGGTGCACCACATATAACACACATACAAGAAAGACAACAACCCTCTCAGATAACATTCAATTTTTTTTTCTTTTATTTATTTTTATTTTTTTGGACATGCCGGCATGACACTGCTATATGCAATATAAGATGGACATACATGCTGGCAGAAAACACTGGATGTGTACACCTGTTTGCAAAACAAACAAGACTACTAACGTCTGTTTAGGATGAATTGGAGTACCCTGCAGCAGACCAAGGCACTGAACACCGGCTGTTGAGTTTGAGTGAGTTGCCCGAGTTCGCATTGAGCTAGAAGGAACAGGGGCGGGCTTTCACCATCTCGCTAAACTGCCGTTTCGAAATCAATCCGACAGACCCCACCGAGTTTGTGAGTATGCTGCTTTATGGTTTTTTAAGACTAGAACAACGTTTTTGTTTGCAATTTACCACTAGATAACTAGGATTTGATTACGTTTGCCTACTGGTTCAAGTTGACAGAATGCATCTGAAACTGAACAAATGCTAATGTTAAAGTTTGAGTTTAAAATTAAAAAAAAAAAATTGTAATGTTGACTGAAAAAGAGAATAGCGCAAATACACGGATACTTGACTGACATTCTCAAAGCAAAACATTAAATATTTTATAAAATTCAATGCAAAATATACAATATTCAAAAGATCTTTTATCCTGCCTTATTGTCTTGTTTTAAGCTGATCTAATGATAAAAGTAAGTTCCCAAAATACATTTTAGATGATGTTAAAAATCATCCAAAGTGTATTTTGGAAATTTAATTATACCATTCAATTCAGTTTAAAAAATTCAATAAACCAAGGGAAAAAGATTTTTCGAATATCTTATTTTTTCGTTGAATGTTATTAAATACTTATTGTTTTGCTCTGAGAATGTCAGTTACCCACAGAATTGCCCAAGAATAAATAAAAAGAAAGTGTAAAAACCTAATGTTGTTTTCAAGGCTAGCCGGCAGTCTCTACAACAGCACTCTTCAAACTTTATAAGACCAAAAAAAAAGCAAAAGTGAACGTTTCTTTTGTGGTTTTGAGCACATCAGAGGACTGATGAAGTGGCTCGCCTTTAAGCCTCACAATGTTAGCATATTACTAACATCGACTTTCTGTATCCTTAAACTTTTTTATGCTAAATTATTTTAGTGATTTTAGGGGGAAAACCAATAACATTTAATTTTTCTTTAAACTTTATAAATCCGCCCCTGAAAAAGAAGTGGCAGTGTCAATAAAGACATACTACAAACATCGTGAATTTGGAACCATAATTCTGCCATGAGGTGATCACAGTAAGAGAAAGAATTACAAGTGGTTATTATGAGCAATACCACAGCTAGCAACAGAAACAGTCTTCTCATTGTTAGAGTGGAGAAAAAACTCATGGCAATAAATTATTGATTGCTATAAAGCCAGGTTCATGTACCACACTCAGAACACTAATCTTTTGGAATGCAGAGGGCTAAGTATAAAGCAGGAGCTTGAATAGGTGAAACAAACCAATACGATTATTTTTCAGTCTTCGTCCGATAGCGGTTCGTATTGGGACGATAGTAGAGGCGGAGGCTGGTTGCTCCGAGATAGGGGAGAAGGAGAGTTTCGCGATGAATTGCTGACGGGCATGGGTGAAATGCGAGAGCTCGTCACAGAAGACACATTGTTCGTGACGGGCGTGGAACCATGAGTTGTTGATGCTGACAGAGATCGAACGGACAGTGCCGAGTATGGGTATGCGTAAGTGGTCCCCATGCCAGAGAAAGTTGAGTAAGCTATATGCGGACTGGCAGGTGGAGGTAGTGATGACGCAGAAGAAAACATGTTACTAGTACTGCTGCTGACACTACCACTCGGCGTTCCGAATGGAGAATAGTGACCTGAGCTTGACGAAGCACCCATACCGAGAGGAGTCGATGGAGTACTTCTCTGACCCTGAGATGATGCACTTGGGCTGCTTTGGCTAGGTTCTTGCAAACCAACACTAGAGCTAGTCACTGGACTCTGCCTAGTCCCGATATCACTGTGATCCGAATTTTTCGCCGAGGGATCGCTCCGATTGTTTGCAGCGTAAGTTTCTAACATGGTTGATGAAGCAGCACCGGTACTCATAGGTTCGTTTAGCCGTCCCACCGGCTCGGCGTCAGTAGTTCGACTGTGATTATTCATTAAACTCCATTGAGTTTCAGGTCTATCACCGATTCGAAATTTGTTGAAACAATCACTTTCTGTTTGAGGTGATGGAAGGTACTGTTCATTTTGCGGAGACACAATGCCTTTGGAAGCACTTTGACATTCTAAAACCTGAGCGCTCTGATTGCTTGAGCTGAGACGAGGTGCTTCAGATATAGAACTCGAACGATGCACATTTAGAGAATTTTGGGGCAGTAACACTGGAGCTCTTTCTGTCGTACTTTCGGGGATGTACGTACCTTCGGCACGAGTTTTTTTACGACTCACATTATCGGGATGGTCTAGGGTATTGGGAGACACAGATCGTGAGCTTGCTCTGGAAGACACAGTCTGGTTATCTCTCCAATCTCCCGTGACAATATGACCTTCCGAACCACGTTTATGTTGCCGAGAGAGTTCGCCTGGCGTTGAATTTCGGCTCGGAACTCTTTCGACGGCACTCGAAGGTCTCGGGGGTATGGGACTGTAACGCGACATAGCTGGACTGTAGCGTTGACCTTGTAATAAAGGAGGCCCATTACCCGTGCTACAAGGTCTCTCAGATGGTACCTCTCTTTCAGCACCTGGTTGGAAGCGATACACATGTTGAAGATGTTCTCGTTCATCTGAATGGCTCATGGCAGACTGTGGCCGGCGGGATTCTGCCGCCTCTGGCTCATCATCTGTCGTAGTTCTCATAACTTCAACGATTCGACTTCTCACATAATCGAACGGCGATAAACCCACTTGCTGTTGCTGATGAGGTCTGGTAGGGGCTTGGACAGGGTTCGAGTTTGCAGGAGATGGGACAGGATAATGAGCGATGGAAGAAGGAATGCCATCTGGATATTCTTGCGCATAAATATGCCTAGCTGCGAAAATTCCCGACAAACTCGGATTGTTAGTCCACACTGGAGGCTGATTCAGCCCACTGGTAATGCTTTGATTTGAAGGATTTCTGTTATTGCTTTCCCCATTATCATTTACTTGACTAGGTGGAGATATGGGTTCAACACCATACGGTCCAGCTGAAGCGGCTCGAGATGCCTGAGAGTTCGGAGAACTCTGAGCTACCCGAATAATTTGCCTCTCTTCTTGGGAGGTCACCGCATCCGAATTTTGATTAGAATTTTGCTTGTGAATGTTTTCGTTAGAGCTGGGAGACCGATGTTCTCTCTCCCTCTCTTGCTGCAGGGCTCTTCTCAATTTCCAACTATGAGTATGATATGAACATCCATTTCCAGGACAATTTTGTGCACTATGATCAGGAACATTATGGGGAATGTTTGAATTTACAAGAACTCCTTCTGTCGGTAAGACAGCAGCAATGCCTTCCAATTGTTTAGCATTGGCAGAACTATGAGGCCCTGAAGATCCACCAATAACATAAGACGTTCTGGATGAGGCTGAAGTAGTTGTGTTTGCAGGTGATTGACTATTACTGAAAAGTGGCTGTGATTGCTTGACATCTGAGGGACTATTGTAGTCTTTAGATATAATAGCAGCAATATGTTCACTCAGTGTAAATACCTTTTCGCCTGAGTATGACATTGGAACACCAGGCACAGGGCCATGAGTATTATTATTAGGTGGGGTATTGGGAGAACGGCCATGGGCATTAGACCTATCAGTTGATGAAGGTACAGTCTTTTCATTTTCAGGCTCATCATCAATTGTAACTACTTCAGTTCTTGGGTTTTGTTTTGCATTATTAGTTTTTTGAGGCATTTTATTATCGTCATAACCTGTGTGATATTGATTAAATAAGTCTATTCCTGCACTCTTGTTTGTAGGAGCTTCAACATTTTGATTAATTTGTCTTGTAATTATGGCATCAATCAAATTAGCGGCAGTAAAACCTCTTGGAGATGAATTTGACTTGGGAGCATCTTTCTGGAAAGATTGCGAAAATATTTTGGAAGCCTCATTATCCAACTCTGACTGCTGAGAGTGACTTGGATAGTTTTGAGTTTGATTTTCTGATAGAGGTCCTCTTTCCCTTAGAGGAACTCTTTCCTCTTCTTTTTTAACATTAGATCGTTCTCTCGGAGCTGATACATTCGTTTGTCTCATTTGACGCTCAAATTGTTCTCTAGAAAATGGTTCTCTCATGTTACCTAACCTCAATGTAGATGGTTGTTCATTCATTAACATTTGCTGTTTTTCTGCCAACCTTTGGTGTTCCCTCGGATCATAAGAATTATGTACACTGCCCACATACCGATGATTTTCATTTAGTAATTGAGCTTGTTCAGATGAATTAGCATCATTCCTTCCACGCTCAAGTGAATTCACATTAGGTCCCGAATCTGTGTAAGACCTCGGACGCTGGTGCATGTCGATCATAGTTTTTTCCAAACCTTCAACAACTTGTCTTTCTCTCGGAGACTTCACTTCTTGCCTAACATGCATATTTGGTGTGGGTGATCTTTTGCCATCTTTTGGAACAGCTAAACTAGGTTGAGCAACTGCTGCATTCACTAAAGTATTAAATGCATCGTGACCAGATGGCGGAACTGCAGGATAAACCATAGGCTGAGGATGTCTGGGGGATGGAGTTGATTTTCTAACATTTGCAGGACTTACAGTTTCACTTCGCATGTCTGGAGTTCTAGGCGATGCTGACTGCGGCGACTGTATCACAGACGGTTTACCTGTACCCCATGTTATGCTACGATGAATTACATTTTGCCTACTAGATGCTAGAGACAAGCTTGGACTGCGCTTACCAGGGTGCTGAGCATAATTACTGTTGAGTGGCGACTCCACACCAGAAGGACTTCGCGTTCTATCCATTTGAACACTAGGAGATCGATGATGCATGTTATACCTTGAATCGATAGGTTGATAGTTGGAAGGAACGTGATTACTGTAATGAGAACTGCTACTTGTTTGATAGTTTGCAGGAGGATACATAGGATGAAGATGACTTTCTTGTGGTATAATTGGTGCTGGGCTAGAATCACTACTTCTAGGAGATACTTTGACTTCTTTCTCAGGGGCTCCATTTCCACCACGCCGCAGTTGCATTTGCTTGGAGGTATTAAAATCTATCATGATTTGCTTTGAACTGAGTTGAGACTCGTTAGCGTAAGGTGGCCTCTGTGCGGACACATTAGTGGGATAAGTGGCATAGGCGGGGGGAAATGAATACGGTTGACCACCTGGCGCCACTTGACGACAATATTCCATAACACCAGGCTCATATAATGCAGGTACTGACTGGCGAACTAAGTTATCAGGAATTTGAGCAAATGCTTCCGGTCTGGTACTAGGAACACGTTTAATGGAATCATGTGGCACCGGAGTGCCCAGAGTGATAGAACCACCATCTTTTGACTGAGGAACTGGTAATTGTCTGAGGAAACCCTCATATCTGGCAGGTGGGAGATTAGTGGGTGGTACGGGTATTGATTGCTGATTTACAGGAGTTCCTTGTGTTATTGATCCAGCAGGAGGTATGGAAACTAATCTGTCCTTGAAAGGCATTTTTGGAGACATCTGTGTGGGTTTAGATGCAACAAGTGGTGGAGGTGGCGGTACAGTTGCTTTTATGGGCACTGGCTTCGCATGTGTTGGTAATGGTGCGCCGCTCATGGATGCAGACTGTGCAACCAGATGAGGTGGTTGTGAATGAGGCCTTTCGCTGATGAAGGTTTTGCCTCTCGGATCATTTGCTCGAGGGAAGTAAGAATCATGATGTGGTTCTGCTATGTAATGAGGAGATAGAGCAGGAGGTGGTGGTTGAGAAGTACGGAAAGTGTTACAGTGTGCTGGGGGAGGGGCAACATAATACGGCAGGTGAGATGAAGAACCATTAGACCCAGAAGAAGGTCGCACAGGGGTCATCACACGATCCCGTTTGATTTCCTTCACAGGACTGACATCTCTAGATTTGACTTTCTTACTAAGATCTTGCACTTCACAATCCATGGGCATATCCATGTGATGAGAGCCAGGGCGAGAAGGATGCCGAGAACCGCTATGGGCCGTTGGTGGAAATGGAACTGAACTGTCTACTTCTTTCTTAGGCTCTACAATAGCAATGTCTGCAGTTTCCTGTTTTAATCCAGTAACTGCACTGGGAGGAATAGGGCTACTATTCCTTCCTTGTTTTGCAGGATACTGCAAGCTCATTTCAATCGCCTGATAAATCAAATCTCGAACACAAGTAGGTTCGTCAGCTTTCGCTTTGCATGCTTGAATGTACGATGATGAAAGATCTGGCTGGCCGGCTCCAATCTTCGGATCCTGCAGTAGAGTCTTCACTAGAGGGTCCGGCTGTTTGTTTTCCGTTTCTTTAGGGAGAGGCATTGGACTTTGAAAAGATTTTCTAGGTGTTTCACAACCAGAGGATATTTTCAGAGGCCCGTGGGCTGAATGAATCACTCGGGGAGAAGACTCTCGACCTTCGCCATCGATAGGATTTTGACTTTCATCGGCACTCACTGTTGCACTACTGTCATAATCAGGCAGACACTTGGGACTAGTATCAAGTTGTGGCAAACTGCGTGTTCTAGATTCTTCAGTACCAACACTGTTGGGCTGATTTGAATCAGAAATAAGCTCAGGTGCTTTTTGACTTTCACTTTTATCTGGAATAAGTGAAAAAATACTTTAACAAAAAGAAAACAACATTTAAACATAATAATTTAGAATTGACAAAAACAACACTAAACTAAAATTCAAAAGAAAAAAAAATCACAAAATAAGTTAACTAAAAATCTTATTTTTAATCCTCATGGAACAAAACATGCTTCGAAAATTAAGATAAATTTGACGAAGTTTGTCTACCATGCACCCTTCACAAAAATATTTCAACTTTAAAAAGTTGCAAATAAGAAGGGCAAAGTGCCTCTGATTGCATACTGAAATAGTAAATCATCAACTAATTTCTACCAAACACTGCAAAAGATGCAAACTCTTGAAAATCTCTTAAAATTCTCTAAAGCTTAGATATTGAACACATAAAATGTTTCCGTAGCTATACTGTTAAAGAAGACATTAACTTTCGAAGAGGTTGTCAGAGGTGAAAGTTCTCACGAGAGAAATGTTCTAAAGACAAAAAAAAAAAGTTGTGTCCCAAATTTAATTTTTAACTAACTGTAAGTATTGAAAACAAAACTTTTTATTTAAAACTTTTTTCTGTCAAGTGTTCAAAAACAAAATATAAGTAAATACAATAAAGAATTAAGATGATAGTTTAAGAATCATAATTAATATAAAATAAATAAATTTTATAAGCACAATAAAATTTTCCCACTTTATTTAATTATCATTTACTTTTCATCATTAGGTAATGAGTTTTATCATCAATATGTACAAGGTGTTTTAAAAGCTTATTTATCTGAAGCTTTCTCAGATTTCAATCGTTTATGAATTGAAGGGCTCGGGGGCAAGAATGTGATATGCCACATGATGAAATTTTTCAGCAGGCCAATTTCCAACTTGTAAAAAATATTTGTGGAAATTTTTGAAGTTATTATACATTCTATATTCTGAAATACTAAATCCAGATACGTTTTTTTCTTAAATGACATAATCCATTATCATGTTTATTTCAATTTGAGTTATTTGAATCAAATATTTTGATTGAAAAGTCGCTCCTTGTGGCTTGTCACATTTCTGCCCCAAGCCCTTCAATTGCTCTATAACATTTACCTTGTTCTGTTTGACTCTGCCTCAATTTTTTTAAAAGATAGAAAACTTTTATCTTTGGGTTTTTACGTTAAGTGAAAACAAAACATCGAAGTTCTATACCTTCAACCAAAATTTTATCAACTGGACTTGGAGCACTGGCAGTATCACTGCTGCATCTATCTGCCCGGTCGTCTTCATCACAACTGGACGTTGTTTCTCCGCTCTCTTCCTCATCTGTCACAATGGGAGGTGGTTTACCATCATGTTCGTTATCATCTTTATCACCCTTTAACTAAAAAGAGAAAAGTTAAAGTTAAAGAACATAAAAATAATTAATGACTTCTTCAACAAAACTTTAAAATAATCAACAATAAATTATGTTGATTTCTTTCCAAATTCAATCAAGCTGCAAGCACTATATATACCTCATCAGATGAAGAAGACAATACAAATAACTCCAATTCTGGTGTTTTAATTCGGAGTGTTTATTTTTTTAATTTAGTACTTACTGATACTCTACATACTATAGAGGAAAGAAAAAATCCTTCATTATATGCATTAGCAAATATCCCACAAATCATTCTTTACTAAGTCCACAAATGGAATGAGCTTTATCACTTCTGAATGTAGTGAATTTTGATAAGTAACATTTAAAAAAAAAATGTGTTAAAAGATTTCTCACTCTCTTGACAGCTACTGAGAGAAGTTAAAATGTAACACTCTACTTTTCAATTCTGCTGAATAAACATACCTTAAAAATTAAAAAGCATTTTTTTTAAAAAGCAAAATCTGTTTTGTAACTAGATTTTTACTAAATTTAGTTCAGAAGCAATAATAATATTCAAATAACCAATTTTTTTTTAAATACTAAGCACTTTTCAAAATGCACTCAAAAGGACAAAATAACTTTTCAGGGTCACAAAGGACAATTTAAGTATTCCTTTAGTTTTCAAAAATTCCAAGAAAATGACACCACAAACGAATAAAAGTGCGGCTCAAGTCAGGGAGAGAATTTCTTATCATTATCTGGCTTCCAATCATAACTTTGAGTGTTGAAACAAGCATATTTTTCTTATTGGGAAAGTTTTGGTTAAAATGACTAGAACCGCACTTTTCTTCAATTGTGATGTCATTTTCTTGGAATTTTCGCAAACTAAAGGAATAGTTAAACAGTCCTTTCTGACCCTGAAAAGTTATTTTGTCCTTTTGAGTGCATTTTGAAAAAGGGCTTAGAATTTTTTTAAAAAATCTGTTATTTTATTCTTTTTACTGTAAATGTATTTCAGAAATAAAATAATTTTACCATCACGAAACTTCACCTTATTTTTTCATATAAATACTCGGTACTAAAAGGGAAAAAACCTATATGGGTCATTCTTCAAAAAGTGTAACTTTTCTGTCACACAACAATGCTTTTTAATTTCATCAAAAATATACCTATTTAAACCTGTCAACAAATTTTTAATGATAATTTTTATTTTAGTATATATTTTTGGTACACAACATGTGAATTCTCACCTCTGTGGCGTGTCACAGACCTGGTGAGACTTTATGTTGCTTAATATGTTGCTTGTTTAATTAAAAGTATATATATATTTATTTATTATTCCTTTCACAAGTGTCTCAAATACTAATTGTTTAAGTATATTTAATTTTTTAATATTGTATTTTAGTTCATTTTTTTAGGATAAGTAGTCATGTCACACAAAAAAATGCTCACCTCCGTTACCTAAACTTAAAATGCCATTTCTCATTAACAGGTGGCAGTAATGACATCAAACTTTATTTTCCATGATACAAGGGAACCACCTTGTTTATTTTTAGCCATAGTTGAAGTTGTGACATTTTTGTCGAAAAACAAGGAGATAGATTTTGTTGTAAAACTTAGCGCGGTTATTCTGACTTCTCACCTCTGTGAACTCGAATTTCAGGGATGTAAAGTAATGTAAAAAGTGAACATGTTTTCATACGCTTGACATGTGCAGATTGTAGCAACAAAGAAAAAACGTATTTCCCTGAAAAATGTATCCATTAGACCTATATTCATGCAAAATTCCTCACCTCTGTAACAGACCATATCAATGTCATTATTTGTGAGGTGAAAATAAATGATGGAGGTTAAATACATCATCTTAGGCATTCTAACATAATTATAAGTTGCCAGTCTATTCTCAAATTTACTAAATACTATTTACTACTATGAAGAAAAAGGAAGCAAAAGATTTCGAAACTGAAAAATATTTGCATTCAAAAGTTACGTTTTCTGGAGAACAACTCATATATGTGTCTAAAACCTTAAGCAGTTGGCACTAAAATTTAATCCTTGTTCCTCTCTAGGATTTATGCTTGCTTCAAAGGAACCTTGATTCAAAATTTTCATTATGATTGGTTTTTAACACTCTTTTATTAGCTTCACCTGTATGTATGTATGTATATATGTATGTATCTTGTAACGGAATCTTTCAGCTCAAATTTCACCCACTTCCTGCAATCGGATTCTTTTGAAATTTGGCACGCGACCTCAGACCCAATGACAATGCAATATTCTATAATCAAATTAATTAATTAACTCTTTTATTTGTGAGTTTCCTCCAATTTTAATCAATATTTTGGCATAAATCCAACAATGTGAAAAAGGAAAAAATTTAAAAAATACATTAAAAAATGCTCGCAAAAATTATTTAAAAATATCTACAAAAACCTTGAATTTTTTTGCATCAGACAAAATTTGTTCCAATGTTCCATTTCAATGTTCAGTTCATTTTACTACGAAAGCATGATTTTTTAGTTTTTTAAACTATTATTTTATTAACATCACAGTTACAAGGCAACAAAATTTGTAACAATGGGTTTTATATTTAAACATTTAATGGGGAAATAACATGAAGTTTGCTATTTTCCATCCTAACCAAAATAATCATTTTATTTCAGAATTTTAATTTTTCAGCGTTAAGTTGCTTGTAAGATGAAGCAAATCATTTAGTGTCTAAGTGATCTCACATAAGTCTCTAAGTGATCTAGTTACTGAAATATAAGCAAAACCAGGCCTCAGATTACTTCGTGACAATTAGGAAAAGTATAAGTGCTTAAAAAACCTCAAAATACTTAAGATGAAACATCAATTATTTTCAGCACACATGTTATGATACCCAGATACTGAATTGGCATAATAAATTAAGAAAAGAATTGTTTATTGAATAAAAATCAAATTTATATGGAAAGCTTTTGAGGCTCGAATATTATTTAAATCAATTTAGCTATCAGTGAATCATAATAAAATCCATCTAGTTATACATGATATTTTAATTTTGACAACTTTTTTAAAACTATATATTGAAATCATACATACAGCCAAATAATTCAACACATATAAATTAAAAAATTCCCCAACAGTCCCTTTCAAATTAATTAATTTCTAACTTAATTCCACAAAATGCAAATAATTCTATAAAATTAACTCTACAAGCAGAAGAACACACAATTACCTTTTTGTATTCCTGAACAATATCTTCTAAACCAAATTTTCGTTTATAATTGAAGTAAAAGTTTCGACACTGATCTTTGTTTTTAGTTCCAACTAATTTTGAAATTGCTTCCCAGTCTGTTCCATGTTGACGAAGTCCATGTTTAGCAGACTCCATTTCTTCTTCTGTCCATCTGGAATTTTCACTAGGTTCTAGAAGGTGGAGAAAAATCTATTAAACCTAATATTTATTCAAGTACAATATACTATTAAATATACTTTGGCCCTAAAAACTAATTCCATAATACATTTTTTTGCTTCAACTACAAAAACTGAAATTTGAATTCACTATTTACAGTCTAAATTACATGTCCCAGAATAAAATAATTAGGATGTTACAAGTAGTGAGTAATGTAGAAGCCATGTGAGAAAAAATTTTTCTTCTATATAATTTTTACACACAAAATCCTTTTTCTACATTCTTCTTCAAAACAGCAATACAGTTGGTTCTCTAACGACTTTCTCTGTTTAAAGATGACTTTTCACGGTCCCAAATGCTCTACTGTAGTTTTAGAAACATTCTATTTAAGGAGGCATTCTGCTTAAAGACGATTTTTTCGAAAGTCGTTAAACAGAGAGCCAACTACATTTAACTACACACAGGCATAATCATGAGATTTGTATTACTGAATGCTCAGGTATTGAGTAACTAATAAAATTGAATTAATAGCAATTGAATAGCTTTTATGAATTATCTGTTACTGAGGGATTTCTTCGGGATATCATGGAAATACATAGGAAGATAACTAAAAAATGTTCTTTATAAACACAAAAAAAATTTTTGACAGAAATATCGTCTTTTCAAAATAGTCTTCTACATTCGATTTTATTTTTTTGCATTAATTTAACTGAATCATCCTTCCTCCCACCATTAAAAATTCATTTTATCATAAAATTTGATAACAAGTGCTTGAGGAACTATTTAAACAATTCAGCAACACTTTTGTGAGTCATCAAATACAGAAATATCAATCATTTTCAATGTGAATGAGCAATGAAAGTAATCCAATGCGCTTTCTACATAAAACCTGGAATTTCGTATGCCAAATTAGGCTACACTATTTCTCACAAGTAATGAATTATACACACATTTAACATGATACATGAATTTGTTACCTGGTTATATCAATTTAAATACAGCAGCAGATGGGAGGGGGGGGGGGCTCCCAAAAAGGTAAATAAATTTTACTATTTCATTCCTTATTTTTTGACTGACTTCTGACATAAAAGAAAATTTTTGCAGTTACTTAAAAATGACACAAAACACACAAAGCATGTTTTAATAAATGCATTTTAGTTTACTGAAATGTAATATTACAGTCTGAGTGGCAAAATACATTTAACTCACTGGTTTTAAATTCAAGGAAACTTAATATTGTGATTTCTTCTTTGATGGAATCAATAATTTATATTCTTAAAACTACGTAGACCAGGCGCACCTAGAAGTGTCATTTTGATCCAGGAAACTAATTGCGAAATAATGGATTTCTTTTTTAGCTTATAAAAAATGCAAAATGAAAGAAATCACATGGTACTTTTTTGGCAAAACCATAATCTTGAAAGAAACGTTACGTAATACCAAAATGTTATCTTAATTGTATAATGACTTTTAAGAACTAAACAGCAACTGCTTTTAATTGTATAGGATTTAGTATTAAAAAGGCTTGGAATGTCAAAGATATTTTATGTCCACATTCAAAGTACATTAATCGAGCATAATGTTCAGTACTTAAAAGTATATTAATTGTCCCTAAGGGACCCTAAAAACATTATGAAATGAACTCATGAAAATGGGGGGAGGGGGGGGGTCACTTTCTAATTTCCAGGGTTTTCTTCAAAAATTATTTGTGTATGTGCCTTGGTTTAAATACATACATATAATACAACCATGCCTCATAAACTGGATCTTATAGAAATGCAAAGACATACCACTTTCATTTGCGGAATTATTTTCTAATTTTCGAATAATCCTATTGAAGCAGGCCGAACAGCATTTATTCACATCAGTTGGAATCTGCAGTTCGGCTATTATGGCCTCTTTTGCCTCTTTAGGTAATTCGGCTAGTTTTCCAGGGAGAGGTCTTAATCGTTTCACTTTTCTTCTTGGTGTTTTGCAGGTAGGAACTGGACACCTGAGAATATAATTTTCAGTTAGCTTTTTAAGCATTTTAAGTATTGACCAAAAATGATATGGTTTGATTAAACATTTGAATTTGGAAAATATCACATTATTTGCTTAAAGTTGTAAATGTATCACCATAAAAGAAACACATTTTAATGCATAGAAGCACTTAAAAAAATTTACTGCAATTGGGAAATTTTAATACAAAGCAAAAAGCATGTATAAATTTTGTGTTTTCAATGCAAAAACAGTATATTAACTCCCCCCCTTTTGGAGAGGGGGAAAAAAGTTTTACAGACGATTTCAGCAAGCTTTTTTTAAGAAACTAGAGAAACAAACTATTAAAATGCAAAAGTGTTTCAAAATATAACATAGTTCTTTCACCATGATGAAAACTTGCTATAAATGGTATGAACTTTATTAATAAGTAAATAATTAAATTTAAAAATTTTAATTTTAAAAAAGAATGACTTTATTTTTTTAATGCAAAAATTACTACCCATAGGAAACTACAAAAATATCAAAATTTAAACAGAACTAGGTAATAACCTTAATAACAATTTGTTTCTTCAACTTTTCGCTTTGCCATTGCCAATGGCATGAGTTGCACAGATATAAATAAACATATAAATATATAATACGATTTTTCTCAGTACAGTCGACTCCCGCTACAACGCGATTCGACTCATGCAAAATGGCTATAACGCGAATTTTTCAGGAGTAACGAATTTTTTGAGCTAACACCAATTTTTTGTCCACAACACGAGGTTTTTTGGAAGGAAGTATCGGTTTCGTTATTGGCTACTAAATATTGATTTTGTGAATGTTATTACATCCCTTTAAGCACCACAGCGAAAGTTCCCTCGCCACACTAATCTACGCATCGCGTTGTTAGTGCATCAAATAACCACTCAACATCAAGTCATTTATTTTTTTCATTCTAAATATTAAAGTTGATGAAATATAATGGCACCTTAGTGGCATTTTAAGTTTGTGAAGATGGGAAGATAAAGAAAGTTTCTGATTTAAAAAAAGGGCTAAGATTCTTGATATGCTTGAACAACCACAAAACATCGACGGTAGCGCGACAATAAGTATGAGTGAATCTTTCATTACGTACAATTAAAAGTCAAAACAAAAAGATATCTGTAAAAGCTCAGAATTTAGTTTCAATATTGAAGCTTGCAGAGCAGTCTAGCAAAGTAAATGTTCTAAAAATGGAAGCTGCTCCTATATTGTGGATTAATAACGAGATCAGGAAGAAGGGCTGTTGCCACAAATTGAAACGTTATGAAAGAAAAGGCGAAGCAACCATATTTAAAAATGTATTAGATAAGAATAAATATCTGATCATGGAGCATAAATTATCACTATCTTCATTTTTTTTTTAACTCTTAAATATTGTCACTGTATATCTACTGCACAGTAATATTATAGTGAAGCATTTTATTACTACTTCATATTGTATACGTACGGTGTTGTTTTATTTTATGTCTTGCTCTCCCTTCATCATTCATTTTGTGCATCTTAAAGTATTTCATGTTGAATAAAAGTTTTTTATTTTTTAAATACAGTAAAAGTTCAGTTCTTTATGCAAGAAACTGTAGTGTATAGTTGAGGAATGTTTTAAAGCATTTTGAGGAGTGTTTATAAGTGTCTAAAGAATTTGGTATGTTTCTAAAAAATTTGCATGTATATATTTTTCTACAACGCGAAATTTCGACCTACGCGAGGAGTCTTGGAACGCATCCCTCGCGTAAGTCGGGACTCGACTTTAACTCATTTTACTTGGCAGTGAACATACCTTTTTCTGACAGATTTGAATCGACAAGAAGCGCAAACTCTCATGTCACCAACTAACTGACTTTCCTTGATTCCAAACATACTGCAATTTGACTTTGTAAGGGGACGTGATTGATTGAAATTGTCCAGCACCATTTTACAAACTGCACAAGGCTGAGAAGCATTATTCTCATCTAAAATATAACACATTGAAAAAAATTAAAAACAGCAAAAAGTTTACATTAAGTTTGATAGTTTAATGTTTTGAATAATTACACAAAGATTTAAAGAGTGGTGCCGAAATTGACAATTTTTAAAGTGGCACAGTTAAGGCACATTTGTCAAAACAAGCAATACACAAATAAATTAGTGATAATTCAATGTATTTAGATTGGCCTGCAATATTAAAAGCTCTAGCTTTAGTATTCAGAAAATATCATAACTGGAAATATTTTGTTTTGAGATATTCAAACTTGAATACCGTTTAAAGAAAATGTTTAGGCATATCTTATACTTAAGTAACTTACTTTGATGATCACTAGCTGTATCACTATCACTAGGCACATCGCCTTTATTCTCCATCAGTTGATCAATCTCTTTCTTTTTCCTAATAATAAACAAATAAAAAGATTTACTTCTTCATTGATAAAACAGTTCAAAATACAAATAGTTCAGAAGTTATGTCAATATCATGGACACACAAGTGATAAATCTTTAAATTATTTATTTTCCGTTGGTGAAAAAAAGATAATTACTTTTTAACATTTCCAATCTTAAAAAATAACTTTTTTCTTGTAAATTTGTTAATAAATTAACTTTCTCAATGAATTTTAATTAAAAAAGAGGAAGGAAGGAATTGTGAACAACATTTCTTCTTAATTGATTAACATTTTATGCTTTAGTCCACTTATTAATTTACAACAATATATACAGTCTTTATGCATCATTTATTTAAGGGGGAAATTTTTCAAGTACCTTTAATCATTTAATGAGTACAATAAATTGTTTCCAAACACAGTTCTAACCCCATAGAAAAAAAACTACATCAGCATTTCTCCAAAATCAAAAACCATTTGAGCTCAAGTATATATTTCAGCAACCTGAATAAAATTTGCTAAAACAGACTGGGCTTAAAGAAATAATTTTTGAAAATAATATATTTGTCTGAAAACCATCTTCCAAGAAGATAAAACTAGTACTACTTCTATTCCTTTCAAAAATATTCTCTGCTAGTCAGGCTTGGAGTAATCGCCGATTACGTAATCGTAATCTGCGTAATCGATTACATTTTTGTGTAATTGTAATCATAATCATAATCTGTCAATGGGACACTCGTAATCTCGTAATCGTAATTTTAATCAAGTGTTTCTTGCATAATCGTAATTGTAATCTAAGTTTAGATAATCGTAATTTTGTTCCGTAATCGTGTAATCCCAACTTGCTGAAAGTGAAAACTTTCAAGTTGCGTTTCTACAATGCTATGCAGACGATGGGATCTGGACTGAGGAAAAGATAAGACTTCAATAGAAACGTACAAAGGACTAGACAGCAGAGCCTTTAGGCCCTGCTGTTAAAAGGGCTTGTTGGCGAAGGGTCATAAACATGCCGCATCTTAGTGGGTTTTGTACCCTGTAGGTGTCATTGACAGGAACGCGTCCCCAAGTTGGATTGGTCATCAATTTTCCTTTTCATCTGTGAATGACAGACAAACAAGCGGAGCTACCGCCTCGGAAAGAGAACAATATCAACAGTGCCGTACAAGCACGTTTTCGTTTTGACAAAGTTCTAAAAAAAAACAGTTTTATGCCTTTGGTGTTTTTTTTTTACTTTCATTGGCGGAAGAGGAGGAATTTTGTCAAAAGAAGAGCGAATTTGGATTTGTACTTCAGTGCTCATTCACACGCACTATCTTAGCGTTTCTTTGATTTTTGTGATGACATCACTCTGGTAAGTGATTTTTCAAAATATTTTCACATCTAATTTAATCTTAAATTAATGCTTTATATTTCAATGCTGATACTTTTTAATAGGTATTTAAGAGAAAAAAGTTTGCATTTAAAGAATTTAAAAACATTTGTTTTAACCTTTGTAAAAACATTTGCTTTTGAAAAATATCATTATAAAATGTTTATGCATGTGGGGGAAGAAATAATGCCTGGAAATCATAGCAAAATTTATTATACTCATTTTTACTTTTTAAAGTGCTTTACAATTATATTGCTTTAAGAGTGTTCAAGCACTATCTTGAGGACCTCCTGACCAAAAATTTGCAATACTGTAATACGACAGTAAAAAAACTGTTGTCAGCACTAACTTCTAGAACAGCGGTTCCCAACCTTTTTCTCTTTGCGAGCCCCTTGGAACAGGCAAAAAAGTTCGCGAACCCCCTGATGTTGAAATTAGTAACATGTAAGAAACAATAAAAAAACAGCATGTTTGCTTTCCATTTTTTGCAGCATTTGATTGCAATAAACAAAAATATAATTGTAAAATATCATTAAGTGCAAACATTAATAAAAAGTTAAAACTACATCTACAAGAAAAATTATAAACAAGAAGTTTTATAAAGCAACTATTTTTTTTAAGCATACTTTAAATTGGGGAAAAAATCCTTAATGCGATATTTGTGGCTGTTTGACGGAACAAAGAAACTGAAAGTTTGGTTCAATGTCTGACAGTTTGAGTCTTAAATCAGGCTCTGCATTCAATCTGCTTCGGTATTTATCTTTGAGATAAGTATAGGAGGAAAATCCTTTCTCGCACAGATATGTTGTACAAAATGGTAATAAAATTCGGGTAATAATTTTGGTAATAATTTTTTGGACAAAACGGTATAGTCATTTCTTACACTGAGCCAGAAGTCAATTAACGAGAGCTCTTTAAAGGTAGTTTTCAATGAATTATCACAGGATAACTCGATGAGCATTTCCTTTTCAGGTAATGTCAGGGTATTCTCTAAGCATGGATTTCCTTCAAAAGGATTGCGTTTGAGAGAGGGACGTTACGCCTATTAGGAAAATACTTGTCAAAAGTTAGTTCAAGATGTTGCAGATGTTCACATACATTTCTTTTAATGCTTTCATCAAGTTTCATTGAGTTTTCTGATAAAAAACTACTAAGAGAAGTGAAACAAGAAAACTCACCCATTTCCAGGCATTGGATCCAGAAATTCAATTTTTTTACCATAGCTTCAATTTTATCATATACAACGAAAATATTAACAACTGCACCTTGCAAGGATAGATTTAATTCATTTAATTTTGAAAAGATGTCAGCTAAATATGCAAGCCTTTGCATCCAAAGAGGATCGAATATGCAAGTGGACAAGTGAAATGGATGATCAACAAAAAATGCTTGGACTTCTGACTTCAATTCAAATAAGCGTGTCAAAATTTTGCCACGGGAAAGCCATCTAACTTCTGTGTAAAGAAGTAAAGTAACATGAAGGCTTCCCAATTCCTCACAAAGCGCGTGAAATAGACGGCAGTTTGTGGCACGTGATTTTATGCAATTTACAATTTTTACCGCATCATTCAAAGTAGCGGATAATTCTGCGGAAATACGCTTACATGCTAATGCTTGTCTATGAATGCAGCAATGAGTCCATTCAATTTTCTCGTTGATCTTCTTTACTCGCACCACAAAGCCAACAAATTTTCCTGTCATTGATTTTGCACCATCCGTGCACACACCCACACACAAAGACCAATCTATTCCATTTTCTTCAAAGTAACTGTTGACCAGTTCGAAAATTGCTTCTCCAGTTGTGTTGGTTTTCAAAGGTTTTGCAAATAGTACATCTTTTTTAATTGTATCATTAAAAATATACCTAACATAGACAAGTAATATTGCAGCGTTTGCTACATCAGTCGACTCATCAAGCTGGATCGCAAAATTATTCTCTTTTATTCTATTCACAAGTTCTTTCTCCACATTACTTGCCAAATCAATAATTCTGTGTGATGCTTTGTTGTTTGATAGCGGAACCAGGTCAATTTTTTTTGCTGACTTTTCTCCCAGCATACACTTAGCAATATCTTTAGCACACGGTCCAATTAAATTTTCTGCAATTGTATGTGGCTGTCCAGATCTTGCAATTCTATAACTGACTCGATATGAAGCTTCAAGGACCATTTTACTATCTTCATTGGATTCTAACAGGAACGTAGAGACGCTACACTTTTTATTATATTCCAATTTTCTTTTAAAATATTCGATAGGTTTGTCCTTGTGTGTCGGATGCTTTGTTTCGAGGTGTCTTCTCAGAAGTGACGGTTTCAAACTGCTGTTCGCTATAACTTCCTTGCAGAGAAGACAAAGCGGTCTAGGTTCAGACTCTTCTCCAGTAAAATAAAAGCCCATTTGTAAATAGTCACTGTCATATTTTCGCCTTTTTCCTTTTTTCTCCCCTAGTTCACTTTTCTGTTTAGTCGGGGGAGGCGGCAGTTCATTACAGCTATCTATTTCAATATCCTGTGTTGATTCGAAAGTTACTGCTGATGTTGAGGGTTGATCGATTGACTGCTTGTCCATTTGTCGCTCAACCAAACTACCAGTTTTCAACCATCGATCCATAACAGCAGAAAGTTATTAAATCATAAAAATTACCAACACGATTATAACTTCACAAACAGAGTAGCAAGTTCATGTAGCAAAACCAATTGCAAACAAAATCACTTGTTTTCAAGCATCTCTAAAGTATCTCTAAATACGTCTGTTAACAACTATTTCCCCAGAACTATGAGCATGCTGATGTTATATATTTTTGAAAACGAACAGATGGGTAAAATCCAGTAATAAATTTTAAGTTTGGAGCCTTTTGCTGTCATGTCTGCTATTCGATGACTGAATTCAACGGAAATTCCCGAGTTATATTTCAACCAGATTAGAAATAATACCCCTATGATGCATTGTTTGAGAATTCTTTATTTTTTTCGACATATGTATATTATGTATATTGTTTGATTGACTCCACGCGATGGCGCCTTTTTAAGGTCATCGTGATCCCCGCCACAGCTTAATACAACGTTTCTGCATGGCGCCTCGCAATAAAGAAGGAAGGATATCTCTTTTTGTTGTCTATCAAAAAAAAAAAAAAAAATGAGAAAATTTCTTTTTAACCAAGATTATAAAACCGCTGAAAGATTTTTTTTTTTTTTTTCTTGAGCTTAATACAAGAGTCTGTCGCGTTTTCAAATTAAAAAAAAAAAAAATTTAGTAACTATGTGTGCAAATTGAATATTTTATAATTTTTTACCAAACTAGGAAAAATCCGCCATTGCATCGAAATTTTCGCGAACCCCCTTCCTGCACCTCGCGAACCCCTGGGGTACTCGCGAACCACCGGTTGGGAACCTCTGTTCTAGAATGAGTCACTATGAAGAATCAGAAGCATTTCAAGTGGCTTCATTTTTAGACCCAAGGCTCAAATGCAACTGGTACGATTCAAGCACAAAAAATAAAATAAAAGAAATTATCGAGGAAGAAATAATGTCTAACAAAGACTGTCATAACATTTGCACTGAATCAGAAGATAAGGACACAAAAGATGTGTCACCAAAACAGCCTGCAAAAAAAAAGGAAATTGTTCGCATTTTTAGAAAAACCAGCCAGCACTTACAATAATAATAATTCTTTAATACAGGAGAAAATCGAAAGCGAAATAAATGCGTATGAAACTAGCGTACCAAATGGGCATAATATTGATCCCCTATAATACTGGGGATCCAATATTCATGTATACCCATTACTGAGCAAAATTGCTCCCAAGTACTTGTCAATTTGTGCATCATCTGAACCTGTTGAGCGGTTATTCAGTATTGCCTGAAAGTTTTATACCTCACAGAGAATGAGGATGAAACATGATACATTTAAAGCATTGGTATTATTAAAATGCAATAAAAAATTGTCTTGATTGCAGTATTTATTTTGAACATTTATTTTCCTATCATTTATTTATACTATTTGAATATATTTTAATACTATGCATGTTTTGCAAAATTAAATACATAGGGTTTTTTTTTTTCAAAAATAGGTTGAATTAAATAATATTATAGCAAATTGTAGAGAATAGAATGTAGAAATATAGTACATAAATTTTAAAAACCGTATTGGTTGTATGAAAAATAATAATGAAAATTTAAATCATGTACAAAATGCATTATAATGTGGCAAGTCATTTGGATATGGGACACCTAATTACCTGTGCAGGATATATGGTCAAAATAGTTATGTAGCATTTAAAAGCACAATCAAAAATCATAATTTTTTAACTATGACATTGTTGCCGCAAAATAATAATGAGAATAATATAGTATATGTGTGCATGTATTTTCCTCTCACGAGTCTGTAATCGTAATCAAAATCGTAATCGGCACATCATAATTGTAATCGATTACATTTTTGACATAATCTAATCGTTGCTGTAATCGTAATTACGTTTTGGCAGAGGATTATAATCGTAATCATAATTGTAATCTCCTATTTTTCGAGCTGGTAATCATAATCGTAATCGATTACATTTTCTCGTAATCAACTCCAAGCCTGCTGCTAGTGAACATGACAGCTGCCAAAGATTTCAGAGCTGCATTGTTTCATTCAAAAAGAAATTATAAAACAACCTTATTGCTTAAAAAACAAAAGTCAACAGATTACTGTAGTGGTTAGATGCTGGTCTCTTGCACCCACATGTGCAGTTTAAAACCTGGATCCAGTCGGAGGATTTTCAAAATGCAGAAAATTGACAGCATCCATGTCATATGATTGTGTGGTACATAAAAGATCCCTCGAGTACCCAAAAAAATTTTTAGTTTTAAAATGTGTTGTCAGCACAAAATTTTCGGAAACGGCAACCCAAAATTTTCAGAAATTTCCGATCACAAACATCTCTGGAGTACTTGCTTCACTTGGAGTGCTCTTGGTAAAATTAAAATCCTAGGACAGTTTCCCCTCAAACAGAGCCCGGGTGCTTCGGTGTGGAAATTAGGCGGAAAATTTTTCAAAGCAATGTCATCCGCTGATAGTGGCACTACATAA
Organism: Uloborus diversus; assembly: GCF_026930045.1. Classification (NCBI taxonomy): domain Eukaryota; kingdom Metazoa; phylum Arthropoda; class Arachnida; order Araneae; family Uloboridae; genus Uloborus; species Uloborus diversus. Next base: position 157,974,962 of record NC_072737.1, on the reverse strand, counting down.
GAAAAGGATGCTATATCGGGGGATCGCACTAGGTCTACAAAAGGTGATGCTGTAACGCAGTCTCATTAGAAGAAAAAACTAATAAAGCGTAATAACAGCATGCTTACCTGATGTTGTTCGGCAAGCTTATCTTCACGGGCTCTTTATTCTCACTAGTTATGTCGGATAATGGAGTGTCCATAAGAGTAGATGATGAAGGAACATCGACTGCAGTTGTCGTGACAATATCACCAGATTCAGAAGACGCAATACAATTGGTTAGCAAGGTTGTAGTAGCTGTACTACATTCCATTGAAGCCTGAGTATTCATTTCTATGTTGGGAATCAATGAAGTGTTTGTTGATGAAAAAGCCAGTGCTTTAGCATCTTCCTGTTGCCTGGTTGTAACTCCAGTACTCTGGTTAAAAATTAAAAAATGTGAAAGAAGTGAGAAAAAAATTTAACTAAGTTATTTCCAACATATATAACGGAAAATTAACTACCCATGTCTGTGCAACAAAAAGAATGTATTTGGTTGGGATTGATTCAAACTGTTTCTGCACTTTGACACATTAACTAAGAAATAATATACAATTATTTTTAGAGAAACTTTTGTTTTAAACTTCCACTGTAACTCATCCATGTTTGGAGTGATTCTCCATGAATGAGTTTGGTTTCTTTTACAAAACACTTTTGAAGACAACAATTTAAAATTTTTCCAAAATTCTAAAAATTTTCAAAAACATTTAGATTTAACTTATGCTTTGCATGATGCGTCAACTTCCCCCAGGAGGGAAAAAAAATATTTATTTCTATTTAAAATTAGAGTAAAATTGAGGAATGATGTAATGAACTTTTCAACCTTGAGTATTTATTCTATCAAATTATGCACTTTTCCCCCAATTTCCTTGACTGTTCGGATATTTTTCCATTTTTCTTGAACCTTTTTCAAAATTTCTTGGCTTTAATTCCAATATCCCCAACTATTTCAAGTATTCCCTAACCTTACCAGAACCATATCGCAAGAAACGTTGGCATTTTTTTTTTTTTTTTTGAGGGGGAGGAGGAGGTTAATATTCAATAAATGCATGATTTTATTTATCTTACTACTAAATAAAAAGTAAACAATAAATTTACTTGATATTGTTTATGATTACTTTTTAAGATCTATTAAATTTTGCTCACTTTATTTGTGGTATAACTTCCAGCAGATACACAAAATCTGTGCACGTTCTATACTTATGTATGCTCAAAAAAACTTGGACAATTAATCTTTATTTTTAAATATCATTTATAGTGATAAGTAATATTTTATGAAAAATAAATTTTTTCAGCCGTGATCTTCTTTTATGCTAACCCTATACAATTAATTTATTTTACACAAGAAATTAAATTTCATAATTACTTTAAAATTTATTCTATTCAATCAAAAATGTAATAAAATTAATGTATATAAAAAAAAACAATTACTTGTGATGGTTGCTGTAATTGCTGACTTTGTGGTGCCTTTACTAAAGCTCTTGTTCTTTTCCTAACACTATGTTTTCGTAAAAGCTGTTTGTAGTTCTCACTTTTTTTAGACAGGTAATAGTACTGGACACAATCTGACACACTCTGAAATACAAATAAGAAGCAATATATTTGACTGTACAAAAAAAGTTCTTAAAAATCTATTCAAAGTGCTACAGGCAAAAATTCAACATATTTAGCTATGTAGTCTCTTGAATCAGATCATTAATTTTACATACAGTCGAGCCCGCTTATTAGCATATCGTTTAAAAGAATATCCCGTTTAATACAATACATTTTCAATGTACCAAATCAATATAATGTGTTATTTTGCTCCTGGCTAATGGAATATCCCGCTTATTAGAATATTTTTTCGAGGCAAAATGGCTATTAAGCGGGTTTGACAGTACTTGTTTTTAAATTAATACACCATTCTGCTAGATATAAAGTCAGGTATTCAAACATAAACAAACAGATTGGCCACATAAATTTTGAAAATAGGCTTCATATTATCATGTGGTCTATTAGAAATATAGTCAAGCCCGATGAATATCGGTTTTAAAAGTATCCCGCTTACTGTAATAAATTTTCAATGAGCAAAATCATAGTAGTTTGCCATTTTGATCCCGCATAATGAAATATACAGCCAATTCGAATAATATTTCGTGGCAAATTGGCTATTCCATTAAGCGGGCTCAATTGTGCATGAAAATTCATAAAAGTTATGTACAGCAATTTCATGTCCATGAGTTTTATTACAAACTAGTGGTACCCAAACGGCTTTGCCCATAGTAGAACATTAAAAGGTCTTTTGGTTCGCCTGTATATTTACAAATAATGCATGGTAAATTTCTTGCCAATCGGCTTACCCATGTTACAGTTGCACGTTATGATAACTTGGAAATTTACTCGTCCATCTTATGACAATTTTGCTCAGTAAAATTTTCTGAAAATTGGAATATAAAAAGAACAAAATCGAATTTTTGAAAAATTGCCCCATGCTACAAACTAACTTTGTGCCAAACTTCATGAAAATCGGCCAAACGGTCTAGGCGCTATGCATATCACAGAGATCCAGACATCCATACAGAGAGACCTTGAGCTTCATGATTAGTAAAGAAACCAATATGTACTAGTTTTTTTAGTTATCAGTTTTAATTTTTGTTATGGGCTGCTTGACTGACTTAGTAACTTTTAATGGGACATATAGTGCCTTTATATTTTCAAATTGAAACTTCAAGGAAATAAAATATAAGTTATTGTAAAAAATAAAAAAAAAATCTAAAAATTAATTTAAACTAAAAAAATCTTATTTTCATGCAGGATGCAGAAAGATAGTAAACTGAAAATATTATATGGGCTCCCTAACTTGCACATGGAAAACTGGGCTTGTGTTGTTATACAGCCTTTCTAAATTCGACTAGCAATCTTCAAACATCTGCCCGAGTTTTAAATATTACTTATTATTTCTTAAACAATAGACAATAAATAGAATGCTGAGCAATAATACAAAGGTACTTTTTACAAGCATAGGTTTTTCCTAAACATTATTCTTTAAAAAAAAAAACACTAAGTAATGTGTCTTCCACGAATGATGTCAAGCTTTACGAATTATAGGAGAGGGGTTTATGAGATGGTGGTGGCTTGTGACAAGGAAGAGAGAGGAACAGGAAGTGACATCACATTTTTGTTGAAATGAACATTATTTATTATGATATGTGAATGCAATACAGCCAGTGGCGGATCACCGCATAGGCGCATGAGGCGAGTGCTGGGGCCTCCAGCAAAGCAGGGGGCCTTGGAGCCGCGAAGTGTCACATCCTCGAAACCAAATTTATTTATTTATTTATTTTGAGGATATGCCATAGAGAGTCATAATTTTGAGTGGAAAATGATCAAAACTCATGGAAACTGACAGATAGTCATGGATTTTAGGCGCGGGATGATTGCTCCCAATAGGACCCCTGCGTTTAAGGTGGCCCCAGACTTAAGGTGCCTTTGTTTGGATTTTTCCAGGAGAAAAAAAATTGGGATATTAAAAAAAAAAGTATTTTTTTGTTTGTACGAGGTTCAAAGTTTCAAAATATATTTCTTTCTTTCCTCCGGAATGCTTCATCAAAACAAGCAGCATATTTCGTCCCAGGCCCGGATCTGTAAATTTTGGGCCCCCTGCAACAAAATCTGTAGGGCCTGTCCCCCAAAGGCCAGCAGTGTATAATTGCATCGATACTAAGTCTTAATGCTAGATTTTTTTTTTTTTTTTTCAATTTCTTGAGCCGTTGGGTCCCTTAAGGACGTGGGGCCCCCTGCACTGCGGGTACGCAGATCCGGGCCTGTTTCGTGCTCTATAATCGGCAAGTGAGAAGAGTCTTCTCTTTAACTTATTGTACCGTAACTGCTGCTGTTGATGTCAAATGCAGGGTCAGCGAAATAGGTGGGCAAGGCGTTCCCTTAATATTTTTTGTTTGGAAAATATTCAGAAAAATTTAGTCATTTTACTTTTCAAACTATATATTCTAATTTGAACTTCTTTGGTGAATTTGGTTCTCAGTTGTCAGGATAAAAGAAAAGTTTCTGTAAATCGAGAAAGAAAAATCAGCGGGCAACACACATGAATCTTTGACCTCGCGGCTTCTTCTGGGACACTTGCACGGTTTCATCATTGCGGGAGGGGTAGATCCGAAAACTCCCACTTCTTTGTTCAAGTCCCCAGGAAAGTGGGGTGTTAAGATAAGATGTAACAAAGGGCTCAAGGCTGTAAACTAGTGGGGAAGCAGAAGCATTACAATTGCTCCAGTTTCACGTCAGTATTCTATAATGTATTGCAAAACCAGGGGGTTTTGAACTTAGGAAAATGACCGCGACAGCCATTTTCCTCTCTTTATACTCGTACATTTCAATCCAATTCAGTTCAGAGTTATCTTGTTGTCTTGTCACAATGTTTAGCTTCTTTCTAGTTTTCTAATAAAAGAACACTGGAATTTAGGTGAGCAAACAAACTTTTTTTTTCTGTTGTGCCTTACTTAGCAGTTTAGTTATAAATTAAAAAACAGAATCGTTTTGAAACAGCCGAAGCGTTTTTCTTTTTGATGCACTGCTCCTACGCATCATTTTTTACGATGCTAGATTTTTCCTATTTTCGATATAAACTATTCGCCCTATGTAAGCGTAAGCAGGGAAACCAGTTTTTTCCCCTTAGAGAGTTATCCATAAAAAATAGTGAAGTAAATTTTTATAATTTGCTTTCAACTGTAGCGTAGGGTGTTTGTATATCATATTAACCAAGATACAGTGTTCCTTGATTAGAAGGCATGAATTTACGTAACAGAAGTTGCTTACATTCGAAACTTTTTTTCCCGTTTTTGAGTTGACGTAATGCATGGTGTTGCTTTCGTCAAGCTGATACCGAATTAAACTTAGATTCACCAATTTTAAGTGTGTTTTCTTTTTCCAGAAATGCTTAGGAATGGGCAAAAAAAAAAAAAAAAATAAATAAATAAATAAATAAATAAATAAAATAAAAAAATAAATAAATCAATAAATAAAAAAATAAATAAATAAAAACAATAATAATTTGAATTTTGATTTCTTAAGTTCAAATTGTGTTTTTCGCAATCACGAGTGTGTGTTTGTGCAGGCATGAGTGTGTGGTTATGTGTGTGTATGTGTGTATAGGTATATGTATGTACGCGTGTGTGTTTGTGTCTGTGTGCAGGCATGAGTGTGTGTGTAGGTGTGCATGCATTAGTGTGTGTGTGTAGGTGTGTGTACGTATGCGCGTGGGTTTGTGTCTGTGTGCATGCATGAGTATCAGTGTGTGTGTGAGTGTGTGTATGTACGCGAGTGTGTGTGTGTGTGTAGGTGTGTGTATGTATGCTTGTAGGATATGGACGCAATCTGGAGACGGTTTTCGCTAGAGGAGCAGCATTAGGAGGGGCCGGGACGGTGGGGCTGCAGAGGGAGGCCGGGGGGGGGGGAAACATAGGAACATCAAAACCAGCAAGTGAGAGCAATAAGCAATGTGATTGCTCAAAAAACTCAAATGAAGGAAATTACTCTGGAAATATTTATAAAGCGTATTTCTGAGAAGAGATCCAAAATTTGAGAAATTTTTTCCTTCACATTTTTGTATTTCTTTGAAATTTAGCTCATCGATTGTATTCTTCGAGGTAATCAAAAGTACACATTTTTATATTTTTATCTCTTTTATGTTTTTATTTATAAGACTGATTTTTAGAAAAATCCTTTTTTTTTTCATGAGCGCTTGAACATAAAATGGACGCTAATTCAGCACCAAATATAGATAGAAAGATTTGGTAAAAAGGATTTTAAAGAAAATGAGTTGCTGTTTAATATGATATGCAACATGCCTAATTTTATAAAGAAAATCATTTTTAAGAAAGGAAATTTAAATTTAAATTTCTCAGAAAACAATGATTTTTTTTAATCTCAAAATTGTTTGTGTAATTTATCTTCGTTTGTGCAAAATTTTAAGTTGGGATCTCAATGGAATCATATTTTTATGAAGTTTTGAATAATATTTGACTTAAGAAATAATGATTTTTCATTTTCTATTTAGTTAAATATGGGGTTCTTTTACTGGGGGGGGGGGGGTGATGGTGTAGTCCAGCGGTTCCCAACCGGTGGTTCGGTGAACCCCCAGGGGTTTGCGAGAGGTTTTCAGGGGGTTAGCGAAAATAAATATTGTAATGGTGGAGTTTTAACATGCCTGTTTCTGCAAGCGGTTTCAAGCAAATTTTGCTCTTTTTTTATTCATTTGTCTCTCGCACATTCGATACTCTTTGAATGAAAATATTTGTATACTTGCTGACACATTTTACATTTTAAGAATTTAGTCTGTCATTGTAAAGCGCCGGTTTTAGAGCTTTCATTGAGAATGATAGTCCTGAAGCCATGCTGAAAAAGATCTACTTTTAAATAATGTCCTCACATGAAAGAATTTGAAAGCATTTGTTTCCTCAGAAGCTTTTGATTGGAATAGTTGATCAAACTTCATGAAAATATTACATGGAGAATGTGCGCACGTCTCAAATATTTTGATGTTTTGTTTCTTTACCATTTGAGTCCTACGAAGAGCTATCGCGATTCTCGTGCGTTGAGTCAAAAATGCATGGAAGTGAGATTACGCTGTTGTTTGTTGCTATAATTTTCACACTGTATAGACTGCAATTTATTTCGAGCTTTATTCTCGAAAAAGAGAAAGAATGGCTAGCAACTCAAAAATACCACAGGAAGTATGGAAAATTAATTACGTTAGAAATAATTTTCTTGGGTGAAAGTCTGGCAGTGTGAGGTTTAAGCAGTAAAAAAAAATAAAAAATAAAAAAATAAATTAAAAAAAAGTAAAAAAAATCAACGGATTTTAACCATGCAACTTAATTTGTGCTATATGTAAATAAGGAATTTATAAAATTTGTGTAAAAAATTTCTCTTGTAGTTGTGATCTTAAAAATTTTTGTTAAAAATTACCTTTTGTGTAAAAATTAGAGTGAATGCGTTTATTGAAAAATAGACGTTTCTATTATTTTTCAATACACGCATTTTACTCCGCTCTTATATCATAGTTACAAGAAAATTCTTCAAACAGCTAGGCTCGTGCTCGTAATAGTCTTTTTCAAGAAGGATTAAACCTAGAGATCTTTCTCATTTTAGTGAAAGAAAAAAAGTTCATTTAGTTTATTAAAGGCAGCTCTTGAAAGGTATTTTAAAGATAATTTTTTGATTGACTTCTGATTTAGTGATAAAGATAAATACAACCTTGTGTCAGAAAAATTGCAACCAAAAATTGAGCCTTTTTGTTCCAAAAAAATTCCATTTAAATCTGTTTTACTAAGTTGATAGAAGCTCAACACAGAGTAATCACTGTTCATTTTTTGGTGAATTTGTATAGCAGCAGCATCAAACTAAAAAAATATCTCCCAAATTTTATTTCCTATGAGTGTGTGTGTGTGCACGCTTTTTTTTTTTTTTGCTTGTTACTTATTTCCTAGTACCCAAAGGGTTCACTAAGTTATTCTGGTGTTTGGAAGGGGTTCGCAAGGGGGAAAACGGAAAAAGGTTGGGAACCGTTGGTCTAGTACTCAGTAATTAAACATGAGTATGCTTGAATGAGCTGGCATGAACCTGTAGATTAGTAAGAACTCCTCCCCGTCGCACCACAACTTATAATCTTTATTTTTTTAAAACTGTTTTTAAAATGTAAAAGTAAAATAAAATAAAATAAAACAAAATGAATGGTAAACTTATTTAAAGTTGCTAAATGTTCTTCTTTAAAACAAGACAAAGTCACTAACATATTCATTTTCGTGAAAATTACGACTCGCGAAAAGTAATGCTTTTACAGTAATACAAATTTATACTTGAAACAATTATTTTTGAAGACGCCTACCCTGCACCTTTTTGCCCCCTAACATCAGCAAAGAAAGTCTAAACTTGCGCTTTGAAAACTACATGTTTCAAAATTTTTCTGAGGGATATCCCCCGGACCCTTACCTTCCCTATCAAATCAAAGGTTTTTCTTTCCTTTTTTTTGGCCTAGTGCCTCCCCCCCCCTGAAATTTTTTTTCTAGTTGCGCCACTGAATTACACTTGCATTGAAAAACAGAGTAAAAAAGCTGGAATTTTACTAGATGCCGGAGATTGGAGCTTTGATCCCACCCTCTGTACTGGCTAAATTACGTAAAAATATAGAAGGCAAAATTTTTCACTAATGTTTTGCTCTTTTTTTTTTTGTCAGAAATGTCGTTTTTTCCCTTTTAAATAAGAATGTAACAATCTCCTTTCCCCCAAATCTTGTTGATTCAAAGAATAAAACAAAGTTATGATTTTCTGCATTGTTTATATTAGTAAACTATATTATTTTTGTTGTGTCAATAGAGGGCCTCCGGATTAGGTTGCGCCTGGGGCCTCACAATCCCATGATCCGCCACTGAATACAGCCTGACATGTGACAAGGGGAGGAGAGGGCAAGGTGGAATGTGATACTTGGTGACAGAAGGGGGTCCTTGAGAAAAAGTGCGACATCATTTATGGACAACCCCAACCATAAAAGCTGAATTACGCATATCTGATTATCGAGATTCACAGAATTTCATCAAATAGTGAAAAAAATCATGAGTACAAATCTTACCTTCCTATCTAGACAGGAAGCAATAAAGGCAAAATTTTTCGGATGTTGAAGGTACTTCTCCCTGAAAATAGCTTTTTCCTGATCTGTCCAGATGTTGAGCATTTGTTTTTCTTTGTACTCTTGGCTGAGTTCCTCAATAAGACCGTTCTTATTGATGTACCACATCCGCCTTTGTCGGTTGTCCAATAAAATTGGAGGTATCACAGCATAGCTTCTCATTTTCTTCTCTTCCAACTAAAAAGCAATGATAATATAAGAAATGATTAGCATGTGAAATTTTCATCAGAAAATTTAAGCCCATTGAGCTTACACTACAGAATAAATTCAGATGATATAACATCAGCTGGGCAGTTCTGGCATTGCACACATTAGTAATTAAGATTCAAATAGGTAAAATGAAGAGACTTCTGGAGGCCTTGAAAATGGCCATTTCTAGTTTAACTCGGTATATAATAAATTTTGCTCGCTTAAAAACTTGTTACTTTTGACAATATGCTACTTTTTTTTTAAATAAAAAGGGAATTTGATTTTAAAAAATTATATTATTTTGATAGCTCAAAAATACGTATTGAAAGAAAGGCTGATTGAACTTTGACGATTAATCAATAATTAAGATACTGAAAAGGTTCATTATTTCCAATTCAGATTAACAAAATCACTTTTCTTGTTTTTTCAATCATTAAAAAAAAAGGAGAGAGAGAGAAAACGAACCAAGTGCATTTGATCATGCAAAATAAATATAAAGTAATATTCAGTGGTACAATTATCCAAGTCCATAGTTCTACCATACCACAAGATAGAAGGGTTATCTTTAGGTTTAGTTTTTCATACATCATAGCAACTGCAAAAGATGACTTCTCTAATTCAGATATTATGGAATTGGTTCATTTGTGATTTGAACACTACAAATATTGCTTAAAAACTACATTTTTGACCGAAATTTTTTTAAAAAATGAGAACTCACTTCTTGCTCTTGTAAACCATCGATGATTTCTTCCCATTCTGCATCACTACGAATTCTTTGACTGACCCTGGTTATTCTTTCTTTGTCTTCCCTCTGTTTTTTAAGCTCAGGAAATTGTTTTTCAAAGAACTCTCTGAGCTTTGCATCTTTTGCCCTGAAATTATATGTTTCCATTAAAATTTTATACTTGCACAGTTCATAAGTTTAAAATGCTCAGTTAAGTTATGGTAAATGAATCTAAAAGAATGAATGAAACATGTTTTGATGAGTTATATTTTACATTATATTTTACACTACACTGGATGTTTGTAAATACAGAAAAGTATTCCTTATGTGACCTTCAAGGGACTGAGTGAAAGGACATATAAATGAAAAAGAAGAAAAATCTATATGTTACTTTTATTTTCATAAGTATAACCCCAGTAATGCAATGTTCTTCAAAAATAAGTTACACTGTTTTTATAATTTTTTAATGCAGTCAGCTAAAAAATGATTCTCTAATAGTCCTATATTTAACACAATAATTGTTTTTTTTAATAATTACAAAATTAAATCAATCATACCTTTACTGTATACCCTGAATACGTAATCAGTGCAACCTCGTTTATACAGACTAACTTTGAGTAAAGGCAATAGAGATAATAAAAATTCTGATAATCCAGGAAATAAGCAAAACATGTTCTTACATAAGCACGCTGATCTTTCATAGCAGCGAAAAACAATGCTTTATAACAAAATTACATAGGATTGTTTCTCACAAAATCTTTTATTTATAGCTCGGTTGCAGTGGTGTCGGACTGGCGTTCCAAGGACGCCTAGTTTTAGATTACTATAGCTTACGATACAAGAGTTGTACATTTATTCGAAATAAAAGGCAAGAATATTTGTAGGATTTATAGTTCCATTCTTGTTATCGAAATTTAAACTTATTCTTTAAGTTTTTTTTTTTTTTTTACTTCACAAATTTGATCTGGATAAACCGGATAAACGAGGTTCTACTGTATTTCAAAGCATATTTCTTATGCTAAGAGAATTTATACTATGTGGTTTTAAATGCAGGCATTTAGCTTTGAAAAAAAAAAGTCTTTTATCGTGCTGATTGTCACTGAGCATTGATTATTGCATATGAATTCAGCCCTGAAATGTTTTTTTTTTTTTTTTCAGTTCTGTTTTGAACAAAATGAGGTTTAAGTTTATGAATATAGTTTCTTGCATTGTTAAGGGCTGTAAAAGGTAAAAAGTCCCCACTTTGTCCATACTTGAGAAATTTCACTCCTGACAGAAGCCAAGATAGTCAAGCAGAATTTTTTCAAACTTTAGGAAGGGAAAAAGACATAATAACCAATATTTTGTAGTATATATAAGATTAGCATTAAAACAAATAAAAATAAATTAGAACTAAACAAAATAATAATTAAGAGACATATAAACAATGCTTTACTGTATGGGCTACAAGTTTAAATTTTTTTTAAAAAATTTTAATCTGAATAACAAAGGACAATCCAGATTAAGTCATAATTTATTTACACAGAAATAATAAATTAAATTAACTGGAATTTGGTACAAATAAAGGTTTTTTTTTAATTAAATGTAGTAATTATGAAGGACAATGCAGACTAAATAGTCACAATTTATTTACACAGTAATAATAAATTGATTTAATTACTTTTTTGTAGTATTTGATTCTTTCTTTTCTAATTTTTTCAGCCATTCTTGCATAAATTTGCTATAAGAATCTGTAATATGCTTCTCCTAAAAGAAAACAATAACATTTGTTACTGTCTTTAATGTGTTACAAAATTATTTCAGCAATTCAAAAACATTTAATGTTATAACTCAGGGCTGCAAAAAAATCTTTTTCTTCCCCCTTTTCTTTTTAAAAAAAGGTACAGCCCACCTTGGTTTTTGATATAAATAACCAGGTTTTTTCCGTTTTTCGATGAAAAACCCTGGCTTTTTCATGATTTTAGACATTGTATCAAACAACCACTTTGCTACTTTTACTTTTCATAGCTCTATATATTATTTTAAATTACTCACCTAGTTTTACTAAAATATATTGTAAAAATGTCAAAAGTCATGAAAAAAAATAATGAATTTGAAAACTAATATTATGAAATATTATCAAAAATTTTGTGTGGCTGCTTAATGTGGCAAATTGACTTTAAATTTTACACTTAAAACATTTATTTATTTTGCATCACATTAAAATTGATTCCCCCCCCCCCCCCAACCCTATACATTTGTAAGCCTCAGCCGCTCTGATGTTTGGCAGTGTTTGTTATGCTTATTACTCTTGCCTGCAAGCTTTTTCTTTCCTTTTTTTTTTTTTTTTGAAATTTTGAAAACAGTTTTGAAAGAAAAAAAAGATAAAAAGTGGTGGTGCGGGAGGGGGGGGGGGACTTATCAATCTACAAGTTCATGCTAGTTCACATTGTCATGTTTCTTTCTACTCATTTGACCATCACCAGTAAGAGAATCCCATATTTAATTAAATAGAGTCTGAAATGTATCATTATTTTTTAAGTTCAATTTCATTCAAAAATTCATAAAAATATGATCCCATTGAGATCCCAACTTGAAATTTTTACAAATAAAGATAAAATACACAAAAATTTTTGAGAATTCTTTTTAAAAATTCATTATCTTTTCTGAGAAATTTAAATCCTAAATCTAAATTTAAATTTTTAAAGATGAGTTTTTTGATACAATTAGTGATGTTGCATATCATATTAAACAGCAACTGATGTACCTTAAAATGCAGTTTACCAAATCTTTTTACTATAATCGGTGCTGAGTTATTGCCTATTTTATGTTCTGGCATCCATGAAAGAAAGAGGGTTTTTCAAAAAATCAAAGTTCATAAATAAAAAAATAAGAGATAAAAATCTAAAAATTTGGACTTTTGATGACCTTGAAGGGTACAATCAATGAGCCAAATTTCAAAGCCATACAAAAATGTGATGAAAAAACTTTGGATCACTTGCCATGGAATGACCCCTGTATGAAAATGAAACATTAGAAAGGAGCAAATATGAACCAGTTAAAAAAGAACATTAATATTTCGATTTTCACCACAGAAAAAAAAAACTGAAAAAAAAAAAAAATAAATAAATAAATAGAATAAAATAAAAACTAAATAGATTAAAAAAAGGGTAAATAAGAATTCCTAATAACTGAAATAATAACATGGTGATTGAATATATTGAACTTCTTACGCAGGGTAAAAAAAAAAAAAGCCTTGTCTTAACCATTCATCATTTGAACCTAAAAATGTAAAAGTTAAGCAGAACAATGAATACTGACTACTAATTTCACACACTATAAATCAAATTATCATGAAATTCAATCATCTTCATTATTACGTTTTTTTTTTTTTAATAAATATATATATTTGAGCATTGATTTTTGCAACTTCAATTCGAAAAAAAAAAATCCCTAGTTTTTGATAAAAAATTTCAAAATTCTCTGGATTTTCCCTGTTTTTTTTTTTTTTTTTTTTTGTTGATTGTTGAATTTCATGTGTTTTTCCTGTTTTTTTCAGATTTTCCTGTGGCATAGCAACCTTGTAATGGATTGTAAGGGGAGTAAAACACAAAATATGAAATTTGAAGACAATAAAAAGAAGATATGTATATTTACCCTTAATTCTCTTTCTTTATGGCGTTTCTTAAACCATTTAAGTAACCTACTTTTAAATATTTGATATCTGAAACAAAGATTGAAATAAGCAAAATTTTATGGATATTAAAATTTATGCAAAATTATTTTAAAAACACCTTCTGAACTTCGAAATAATAATAATGACACAATAAAAAATACACAGCATTTTCGATTTCAGTGATTTAATTTACAAATCATCTAAAATTTGAGACTTTTATAAAATGTATTTGCTAAAAACACAAGGGTAAAAATTTATCAAAAACTGTTGTTTAAAAAGTTATGCAACAATCTTAACTAATTTAACTTAAGGCAACTTAAACTAATTTAAATCAACAGTTGATCAAACAACTGGATGATGAAATATAATTATTACTATAATTTAGCAACGTGTTGTTTATTTGAGCTTACACTTCCATTTTAAATAAGATTTATATGCTATTGGATACTAGTTTTCGATAGTTTGATTTTTAAAATTAAACTGGGGAACAATTTATAATAATTTCTGTTGAGTTTGGTTTTTGAGCTGTTTTATAATTAATTAGGCGAGCTGATTTCAAAACTGTATCTAGCTTTCTTCTACCACGTCAAGTTTTTTCTCTGCAACTTAGGAGAATGTGACTACTTTCCACGGAACTGAGCATGGATAGAGGCCTGGATCTAAAAATTTTGGACCCCCCTGCAGCAAAATCTGTAGGGCCTCTCCCCAGAGATCAGCAGTGTAAATTTGCAACATTAATAAGTCATATAGTGCCATCTTGCAAACTTCCTAAAAAATCTTGGTGCAGTCAGTGATGAACAGGGTGAGCGATTCCACCAGGATTTGAAGGTCATGGAGACACGATATCACGGTAGATTGGATGCATGTATGATGGCTGACTGTTGCTGGAGCCTCAAGCAAGAATGTCCACAGATTAAATTTTGACCTTAATATGTTAAGTACACAATTTTACTTATTATGGCCTTTGTATGAATAAAGTTGTTCCATTTAAACAGTGCATTTGGTAATTTTTTACTTTATTTTACCTAATTTTTTTATGTTTTTTGGAGGTATCCTGTCATTTGAAAAAGTCGACGTGATAGACAAAAATTGTGATTATTTTTGGATTCAGAGGCCAAAAGTTAGTTGAAAACAAGTTACAGATTTAAGACAACGAAACTGCTGTTCCCTAGTGTTATCTAACGTTACAGAGCAACTAAGAATCATCAACTTCTCCTTCATTAGAAAAGTTTCTTTCAAAAGAATTACTTTACTACAGCATGTAAAATAATAAGTGTTACTTTTGAGAAACGTGTAAAGAGCAGGGAGCCATTTCCATTTTATTTTATGTGATAATTTAGGTTCAGGACTGGGGTGGCCTTATCCAGTGGAGTTTCCGTGGGTTTCTGTCTTACATTTAGCACTTAACAGAAAGACTCCGAATATGCAACTTGTTGAAGGTAAAACAAGATAGCTTAAATATCACGTCTCCTGCTTGTTTCTCAAAGGAGATTGCCAGGATTCTTACCCCAAATTATATCAAAAATGAATTTTCAACTTTCTTGTATTATAAATAAATACAAAAATAAATTACAGAACAAATACCAGAAACTAAGTAAGGTGAAGTTAAATATCATTCCTTAAAGGAGTTAGATTTTTTTTTAAAGCTACATCTTTATATATATATATATATATAAAAAAAGAGCTTTATTTTTCATATTATTTGAGATTATAGATAATAAAGTAAGACTCGAAAATCTTTTTATGCAATTAATATATGTTTCCCAAAAAATCAAACACAATGAGGTTTGACAAAGAAAATAGTACTCAAAGAAAATATTTGAATTACTTGTTTTTATTATTTTCCTCCCAATACTCTGCTATGCAGGAACATGAAATACAGATTAATAAATAGATTTAATAATGAATAAAAAATCACTCACTTTCTTTTATTTTCATGGTACACAGCTGTATCAGATGGTTGGTTATACATGGGCTAAAAAAGAAAAATAAATAGATGAGAAAAATTAAATTAACAACATATAGTATATGATAAAATAACATTTTTTTGGAATTTTCCAGGCATAGTTACAAAGAAGACCATTTCTTAATTAGTAACAAAATGTTTTCTCTTTCAAAGCTTCAAAATCATTTAAGGTTTCTTGCATAACTTTTTTATTAAATGAGAACTTACCTTGAACAATATGACATTAAATGTAATTGGAAACTTTTACTATATTGTTCACGGGCTCATTTATTAAGGGCCAGAGGACTGTGTGGGAATTTTTGCTGAATTAACTTTTTAGCGTATACTACCTGATTTTGTAAAAATGTGAGAATGTGAAAATGCTATGAAATTTGTTTAATATAGTACATTTCCTTTGTTTAAAAAGACAACAGCTGAGTTGATATAAGAAACAAAGAGGACATGTTTATAAAAGGTCCATGCATAAATCTGTCATGATTGAAAAGGGAAAATATTTCTGACATGCTCAGAACATTACTAGAACACACAAAGGAACACTAGGTATTGCTTTACTTCAGATTTTTTCTCTCTCTCTAAATAGTATGTGAATTGATTGGAAAAATTCTCTTGATAAAAAAAAATTTTGGATATGTATTCTGTGGTAGCTTAGGTTTTTTTTTTAATCAGGGGCATGCAGGGGGGGGGGGGCACATGTTGGCCCGGGCCCAAGCCTGAAAGGGGCCCAATATTTTTTAAACTAGGGGTGAAATATAGGGGTAAACAATGTGGTGCGGGGCACGGAAAAGTCATTTGTGACTGGCCCCAAAATTTCTGTGCACACCCCTGGTTTTTATACAAATCGATGCAAACATATAAACAAAATCATGTGTGTATGACTGAGTAATTCCTGGAAAAAATTATGCCCCCCGACAAAAAACAAAATATTTTACTTTAATGATTACTATCAATTTTTTATATACCTTTATTGGTGAACTAAACTCATAGTAGCATAACTTCCTATTGTGAATGGAATACTAAATATTATTTGAATGAAAGGCACAAAAATGAACATATATAAGAAAACAGAATATAAATTTACTTACAATTTCAACTTTTTGACCTAATTTTTCTAACACAGCATGTGATTCTTGGGCTTTACTCTGTAAAATATTTAATATTTTAAAATGAGGAAAATTTTTAACCCAAAAACACTGTCATTGGGAACGAATAAAATGTATAAATTAACTTACCCCTGTTTTCTGAATAGATAATTTGAGCTATGCTCATCTGTTTTGATTCTATAGGACTAACTTCTTTCGCCACTTCTTTAGAAACTGATGGCTTACTGGATTCAACTTCCAGATCATGCTAGTAAAGAATACGAATGCATTATACACAGCTGAAGATTTAAACATGCAACTATTTTGATTAAAAAGTATTGTATCATTTGACCCAGGTTTTTATTTTTAGGTCCACATTTTAAGAAAAAAAAGAAATTTCTGTGAACTTTTTTCTTTTACATATGAACTTAACTTTTAATTAACTCAATTGATAGGATGTGAAAATTAAGTTACATAATTTTCCAGAAAGAGGAAATCTTATCTATTTTTAAAAAATGTCAATGATGACTATTTGACATTTAATGACTAGTTATTAACATATGTCAAAAACAAGATTTGATGTGAAAAACCCAACTCTGAGGGATTCAAATCAGAAAGTTATTTAGAAATTAAGTTAATCTTCTACTGTAAAGTTCTTTGTGCCCAAAAGAAATGTTAATTACAATAGGTAAAAGGGTGTTACCATAACTAAGGGACTACTATAACTACTCAAACATTGATAGCACAAAATCATTTCATGTGGTGCCAGCCTGCATAACACCTAGGCCTGGATCTGCGTTTCCGCAAACCCCGCAGTGCGGGGGGGGGGGGGGGGGGGACATGTCTTTAAAGGTGCCGAATGGTCCAAGAAACTGAAATAAAAATAGCACTAAGACTTATTTAACAGGGGCGTAGCTAAGGGGGGGTTTTGGGGACAACCCCCCCCCCCCCGAAAAGTTAGTCTCAAAAAAAAGAGAAAAAGAAGAGAGAAGAGAAAGAAAAAAAAAGGAAGAGAAAGAAAAAAAAAGGAAGAAAAAGAAAAAATTCCAAGCGATTATACATACATATATATATATATATATATATATATATATATATATATATATATATATAAAAGAAGTAACCCCCCCCCCCCCCAAAATCGGGTCTAGCTACGCCACTGTTATTTAACGTTGAAAATATACACTGCTGACCTATGGGGGGGGAGGGGCCCTACAGATTTTGTTGCAGGGGGGGGGTACAAAAAATGTCTAGATCCAGGACTGATAACACCACATTGCATATTTCTGTGCATTAAAGAATATTTAACCTAGTGCAAGCCTAGCATTATTATATATGCATACAGCAGTATTCTAAGTGCCCAATGAAATTTCTTAAGTCAAAAAATATATATATCACAGTATTTTAATTTATGTAATCAGAACAAAACTAAAACTTTGAAAGGCTTAAAAATTGGTAAAGGTTCAAGGTGCACATTTGTACAGCATTTGCCATATTTGATTGAATTACTGTTTTCCTTTCCAGGGCTGCAAAGAGTCAAGGCAGGCCCCTTGTCAGTTATGTCACTGCCCCCCCCCCAAAAAAAGAAAAGGGGGAAAAGAAGAAAAAATGGAGGGGTAAGAAAAAAATCAAAACTGCTATCCAGAAAACAATTTAACTCTATTTTAAGTGCCACAACAGGAAATACAAAAGAGTAAATTTTACTTAATCTTTATGTTTTTTCTTATTTGGAGTTCTCCCCCCCCCCCCTTTTTTTTTGGCCTTAGTGTCGCCGGGCTTCCCAAGACCTGGGCCCCTAGTTTCGGACTAGGCTGACATGGCCTCTCGTTGGGCCTGTTCCTTTCCCTATTTCAAAAAACTCTTAGTTTGTTAACTGCCCTTCACAAAAATTGACTCCTTTCTTAACCATTTGTAAAAACATTTAAAACTTACCATTTTCTTCCGAAGCTTTGAAACCTGAGACTCGACTTGGTTAATTTCCTTATCTAATTGTTTGATATTTGTAAGAATGTTTTCTTTTAACAACCTCATAGGAGAATCACACCGGCCTTCCTCAGAGGGCAGCGTTGGAGAAATGGCTTCAACCTGCGGAGTATAAGCTTGATCCTAAAGAAAAACAGAATGGAAGGTTGAATTAATTTAGTGAACAAGTGAAATGGACAAGCAAAGTGGCTACTATGTTAAAAGCTGCAAAAATAACTCAAATCGAACAAAAATATTCCAGCATATACAATCAATGAAGTGCACATATAGGAATTTTAATCTACTTTTCAAAATAAATCTTTAAAAAATAGTTAATAACTTTAAACATAGATATATTTCTATGTTATTCTGTGATGTTACTTTGGTTACAATAATGCAAGTGAATCAAATTATTATTTAATTTTTAGAGACGGTATCAAATTCATATAGTAGTATGAAAAACTATGACAAAAGCAGAATCCAAATAAATCACAACCTGTTTTAAAATTTCAAATTCATATTTTAAGGTTGAAAGGTTAAGATGACAAATGAAATAGTACATAACCCCCCCCCCCCCACACACACAAAGTTTTACATTCATTTTTCATGTTTATTCATTATTGGATATCATTGCTCCAAAAGAAGTTACGGTGTATTTTACTGTTTGACAAAATACCTAGTAATATTCCCAAGTATAAGAAAACTCATGCGTAAACAGCTACAATGTGAAAAGAATCAAAGTTACGTAAAAACTAAAAATGAATATTAAACAAGAAAAAAAAAGTTTTCAAGAAGTTTCTTTGAAAGAAACAAGCCTAAGTCAGGTTTTTAATTGAAAGACCAAAAACATTACCCAAACAATAAATGAATTCAAAACACAGAATAAGTGCAAAAGCTGCTGATTAACAACTGATAAAATATTTTAACAATAAAAATAAATTAATACTATTACACTAAATAACAATAGAAATCGGGTTAAGAGGGAAAATAAGCCAAGGCCTAATTAGAAACTATTGTGAGAACAAATTGAGGAATATTATACAGTAACCCCGCGTTACATCGCGTCTCGTTATATCGCTCATTCGGATATATCGCACTTTTCCTTTGTCCCCCGAAAAAATATACTTCAAAAAATGATACTTTACACTTTACATCCCAGGGGACAAAAATGTTATTATTTCTCAGAAGAAGTTTTTTTTTTTCTTTTTAATCAGTTAACAAAATTGCTATATTTTCAATACATCTGAATTAGTTGTAGCTGCAACTTTCGATTTATATTCAACCGTAAGATTGTTCTAGTTTGATAATAAACTTTTTTTTTGTAGGTACACAAGTTATTTGTACAATAATTGAATCGTTACTTTTACGACTTCGGTTATATCGTGTTTTCGGTTATATCGCTCTTTTTTGTTGTCTCCCGACAAGTGCGATATAACGAGGGGATAATGTAGCAAAACTTTCCGTTCTAATGTGTCTCACCAACAAAAGCTTATTTTGTTTGGGGGGGGGGGGGATTCCGCAACAAGGGTGGGGATAAAATTTTATGGCAAGAAAAAAAATGAGCGACACAAAACGAAATGGTTATGCAACATCAAGGGTGCCCATATAGGGGGGCAAGGGGGGCTCAAGCCCCCCTTTAGAAATTAGAACTTTCTTGCTTTTAGTACTTTTTTCTTTGCAAAAATGTAAAAACATTTCTTCTCCAGCCGTTAATGAATAATTAATCAAAAATGTCTAACTTTAATAACTCTAATCTGTACTGAAATTGGTTTCTATGGGAAAAATATCCTGCTAAACCATGGGGGAAAACATCAGAACCTCCCTTAAAATATTGCATATGGGCACCCTTGTGCAACATGGATACTTCTGTCCAATCATTGATGATTTTAATATTAACTTAGCCTTAGATCAAAGGTGCATCATACATTAGAAAATAAGAACAGGGTGGCGACAGGAACTGGAAAAAAAAGTTCCCTGACTTTTCCCTGATTAAGTTCACCAAATTTCCCTGATTTACGTTACGAATGATAATGGTTTAATTTCTAAACCCTACCTGAAAAGCATTGCATATTAAATAAAATGCAGTGTTTAAAACGGTTTAAGCTGTTAATATATTTTGAAAAGAAGCTCCTTTTTTTGGTAAAAATAGTTATTAAATTATTGACAGAGAAATATTATAGGAAATCTAAAACAAATACTTTACTTCCAGGAACCAGTTAAAATAAGAATACTGAGAAATTATTAAAATCATTCTTAAAGGCATATCTAATCAAGATGAAACTAAAAATTTTAAATGGAAATAATCTTGAACTGAGCTTTTAAGCAGTATAATTGTTACTGCAAGAGTAACAAGTGATAGTTAATGCAAAGAAGCAATGTAGTTCTACTTAAGTAAAAAATACTGAACCGTGTGCAGGTAAACAGCAGTATCTGCAGAAATTAGTTTGAGATATTTGAAGAAATGTGTAGTGGACTCAGTACTAACAATGGGAAAATGTTGGAATTAGACGTTTTTTTCTCGCCTTTTTTTCAGCGGAAACCAAATAAGCGAGCTTGTACAATAAAGGTAACATACCATAGATGACAAAAATGCAAAAATAAAAAAGAATACTTTGCAGTTTCTGCCCTTTACCTGCACACGGCAGAATAGACATATTTATGTAAAACAAATTGAAATCTTTCAACAACCAGTCATATTGAGCTATTCTCTAATTAAGAACTTAGGTTTTAATGAATGAATACAATATTTTAACTATTAAAAAATAAGAAAAATATTTACTTATGTACACAACTCGGTTTCAAATGATTTCATTAGTTGTCAAAAAAAAATCTTGGATTACTTTAGTTACAAACAACATCACAAAACAACATTTCAAAAACAATTATTAATTTCAAAATATATATGTATATGGTTTTAAAATAAAAGAGTTTTTAAAGTCTGGAAAAAAAAAAACCTTCAAGTAATCTGAAGTAACAGGGAATAATAACATGGCAAAAAAAAAACAAATTTGATTTTAAGTCAAATTAATTTTAGCAATTAAATTAATTTGAGGAAAGATCTTTTCTTGAAATCGTGATATAACAGCATGCCAATTACTTCAAGACAATGAGTAAAAGCAAGGGAGCAAAGTCATTAATGATGGCTTCCTTTTTGCCTGTAGGGTTATTTATTTTACATAGCATGGAATGGGTGAAGAAAAGTTCAAGCTAAGTAAAATAAACAACTTTACAGACACAGAAACTTTGACCTTGAGGAAAAAAGATGCACATATATTCGGCAATGTGTAATCGCACCTTATTAATTTTACTTTTTTAAAACGAATAATAGGCTGAAAATTCGCATGGAATCAAAGTACTTCATTTTGCAAGGAAAAAAAAATTTTTTTTCTTCATTTGATCAATTTTCCCTGATTTTTTGTTATTTTTTCAAAATTCCCTGACATTTCCCTGATTTTTCCCTGAGTGATAAAGCTCCTTGACTTTTCCCTGATCTCCCTGATTTCCCTGATCTGTCGCCACCCTGAAGAAGTCCAAAAATTTATTTTTACCAATCATTAAGATAAATTTGCTATGATTTTCACATTTAAATTTGAGTGACACTAATCATACAAATCCACAGTTCAAACAAGCAAACAAATTAAGGCAAATGTCAAAAAATGGTTACAAATATCAGCAAAAAAAGAAACTAAGACTCGTCAAGATACAAAAAACAATTTACAAGGTTGAAAGAATAACAGCAGTTCGGGTCTTATTTTGGATTCATCAGTCTGAAATAGCATTAACTCAGCTGAGGGCAAAAAAATCTATTTCAGCTAATGGCTAAAATTGTTTTAACTCATGAATACAACCCTTAATAAAGAATAAATACCTTTGTGCTGAAAAATTAAAATGTCAGTAATCCAACGTTATTAAGCACAAAACTTGCAATTGATTGCAGACACGTGTTTCGGTGTTACAAGGAACACCTTTTTCATGCAAAGAAGTGTGAGCTTAATCAATTGCAAGTTTTGTGCTTAATAACGTTGGATTACTGACATTTTAACAACCCTTAATGTTTCACTACAGAGGGCCCCAAAAAAAGCTTTGGCCTAGGGCCCCTCGATATCTTAATTGAACCCTGGTAAACAGTAGTCGCAATTAATTGTCACTGTTGCTTGCAACCTCAAAACAGTTTCAGCCTTTGAAAAAAATTCCTTGTACTTCAAAAACTGAGTAATATATTTTGCAATTTGTGAGGTACAACCTTGTTTAGCTTCTACGGGAAAGGTAATTATTTAGAACTAAAAGAGCAGGGTGCTAGACTGTTAAGTGACTAACACCTTTGTTTTTTAAATAACAATTATTTTCTCACTTCAAGGGGAGGGGGGTATATTACAGGTTGCCAAACCATCCTCCAGACTAAAATATACTACATAAAATATTATTTTTCAGTTTGAAAAAAAAAATTAAACAACAATAATACAACACTTTTTGGTATACAAATATCTCAAATTGCAGACCATTTCAAAAAAAGAAATTTTTTAAAGGAAAAACAATATTATTCTGAAATAATTTCAAGAACCTCATTTTTCAAATTCAGCAACAACAAAATGCAATCAAAACAACTAAAACCTAAACCATGAGCAAAATAAAACGATAATAAAAAGTGAATTGTTGACTATTATTCACACATAAACAGAGAAATAAAGTCGAATGTCCTGCATTCTTAAATAATCAAAATTCAAAACAAAATGTTTAGTAGAAGAAATTACCATGCGTCAAAATGCATGAGAAATCAAAACACCTCCTCGAGTTAAACGAATTGACAAAAGAAGAAACAACAGCCGATACTTCTCTTGTCCAACTAAATACTTTTGAGCTCTTTAAATCCATTATAGCTCGGCAGCAAAACGTAAAGAGCCTAGATTCATAAAACAGTGATAAAAGCTAAACCACAACGATGGTTCACTGCAGTGTTATGGCTTTGCGCAAATACGAAAACCAGGCCAAAAATTATTCCTACATCTAGAGTTAATTCTTTTTACAGTAAATATTTTATTATGAGGCGCTAATTCATTAACATTTATTTTTAAACGTATATGGATACATGTAAACACGTATAGACAGCTTTATATTAGGTCATTCACATTTATTCACTCTCTTCACTGTAATTGTTTAGCATTTGAAATAAATACTCGATTTATAGGCGCCAGCTAATGCGATAAGGCGCCAAACTTTTACTGTTATGAATAAGAGTAGTCAGTAGTAGCAATGTGTGCGCGATGTCCAGACAGGCCCGTCATTTGTAGGGTTATCTGGAGTGCATCCCCCCCCCCCCCGGCTTCGAGAAATCAACGCACGGGCGTGGTTTTTATCGTTTTTGATGGCAATGAGAACACACCCTTTGCCTCCCCCCCTCGGGAAAATTTGAACAGTTCAAGACACAAAAGTTGCCATGTGAAAGGTGTGATGTTGCATTTCGAACTTGATTTTACTGATTTATATTAGAGCTAAGTGGTGTCAAAGCTAAATTCCTTTCTTTTTATTTCGCTTATGTTTTCCTTTGCCGCGCTTACGGTAAAGGAATAGATTTTACTTGAAAATGTATTCTACCGTTCCTTGCCACTCACCCCCCCCCCCCCCCAAATCAACACACAAATCATCCATTCTTCATCAGGACCCTTCAGTTGCTTTTGCTAGAAATATTCTGAAAAAAACTCTCAGTATGAGAATGCGATGAAATTACTTTCGCTTTTCTTCACTTGTTCTTACCTACTCAGATAGTTACTATTTTCAATTTAAATAAACTATAGGAGGCGCTACAGTCTGTCTAATGGCTTCTGAAAGAGGTAAAACAAACAAATCCAGTAACTTATAACCTGCTTTTACGCTTATGGCAGTAATTTTTACTGGGGAAGATTTCTCTTTTTAATTCTTTTGAAATTACACAAACATTACAAACTGTCCGAAGCCTACGTTTCACCTCAAATAAGAAATGGAATGATTTACCTCTTTGGCTAACTTCTTTAATCACCGCAAGGTGGCGTATTTGTCAAAAATAAAAAGTAGACGATGAAGAACAGATGAGAATATATGACGAAACACAAAGCCATTTTTAAACATAAGAGAATGACGGAACTAAAAGTAAATCAAATCAATTTCTAAAACTCTCAAGAGCTTACTTTTTTTATCACAACATTCCTCGTGTCAACTACAAGAGGTTGGTGGACGGGTGCTTTGGGTTCGACGGCGAGGCGCGGTCTTTTAATCGGCTGCACAGCGTCCATTTCCGACGGAGTGTGAACGCTGACCGCTTGAGGTTTGAGGGTTCTCGCCGCCATGGCGTTCGAGGAATAAGGAACCGTTACATCACGGTCGTACTGATACCTGAATGCATCCATGTACCTGAAAATTAAAACCAGATTTTCAGTTTACACTAGATAAAAATATATATATATATATTTCAAAGCATTTGAAAATTTTAAAAGGGTGAATGAAGCATGGGGGCTTGTGAAAATTCTTAATAAGCGTACTTCAAATATTTATTGAACATTCGCAATTCAAATAAACTATAGGAGGAGCTGTAGTCTCTATAGCCAATGGCTGCTGAAGGTGATAAAACAAAGACCAAATCCTTACACCAGTTCAACGACACATCTGGCCTTGTCCGCGCAAAATCGAAATGTTTCACCTCTTAGGCTAATTTCTTAAATTCCCACAAGGTGTTTTCAAGTTCCAGAAGTGCGAAAAGCTATTCTTTAAAATTACTTTTAAAGCGTACTTCAAAACTAATTCGTGAAATTTGCAGTTTAATCCTAGTTTTTAACGATGGAGGATAATTTAAGTTATTTTCGCACAAAAGTTACAGAACAACTCACCATGTATTTCTCTAGAAATTAGAAAAAAAAAGTTATGATCATTGAAAGTGTTCAGATACTTTTGACTATATTAAGTGTAACGCAGAAAGAAATCTGGCTCTGATATAAGTTGACTTTTGATGACCGCAGTCTTTAACCATTCGTTAAAACAGGGGTAAGGAAAGCAGGTTTGCGATGCCATAAATGTTAATTTAGAGTCGTGCCAATATAAGAATTTCTCCTCTTTCAATCCCAGACATGGATGACCAAGTTCAAAGCCAGAAAATAATGCAAGGATTCAAACAAAAATTGGTAGCCAGGTGTACCCCGATGAGGGGCCGTAGTGCATCGGATAAGGCATCGGACTCGTGACCGGAGGGTCCCGGGTTCGATCCCAGCCGGATCAAAGATCCACCGTCTTCATTAATGGTGACTGGGGCACGTTAAATATGCTCGTGGTCACAAAGTCCTCCAAGTGAAACGGTACCTCTGGGGGTGCTGGACCAGGGATTTCCCGGTTTCTGGTCCGGATCAAAAAATCAGAGTTGTCTTCAAGGGTCCCATCCAACCGGTTAAAACACAAACAGTGGTAGGTACGGGGGACCCTGGAGTGTGGAGTGTACCCCGATGAGAACTGGAACCGATTAAGTTTCGGCGCTAATCGCGTGGCACGATGTGAGGCAATCGAACGGGGGGGGGAACACGAAATTACCTTTCTCTTTCTAAAACCGCTGAATACTCTGGAGTCGGCCTTAGGGACAGCCTCCTCCTCACATTGTGCACATGCTGCTGCTCGGGGTATCTGTCGATGTGATGACTATCAGATTGCTGCCTATTGTCAATCTAAAACGAAAAGGAACATACAACAATTAATACACATGAATAAAACCTTAATCAATTTATTCAACAATTCATTAATTAACTTCCAAGGGTTTGAAATTAAAAAAATATATGTAAAAAAACTTGGAAAGGAGTACATTTTGTAGCATTTAAAGCTGCCTCAGCCTGAGATTTATTTATGTGCCCACAACTGATGCCAAGCTTTGAGGGGAGGGGGGTCCGTGAAATTGTGACTGTGACAACGGGAGGGAGGGGGTAACAAGTGAGACATTATGCATTTGTTAAAAGAATGTGTTCATGAAAAATAGCGTGACATTTGACAAAGGGCGGAGGGGGGGGGAGTTGAAGATTAGTGCAAAAGGAGAGGGTGGGGTTAAAAATGATAGAAGAAGGTGTGGTATCATTCATAGACAGTCAATTACCTAGATTTTTAGATGTATTTAGGTATCTTGTCTCTGCTATCACCTATCCTATTTACTCTAAGAAAGGCTCCATATATTAGGGGCACAGCGAGGATTAAGGTGCTAACCTTCTCCAAACTTTTAGAAGCCACAATAATCATATCAATCCTAATATGGTTCCAAACTTAGTATTTCATATAGTACATGAAAAGAGTGTTAGACCCCACATCCCTCCCCTTGAATGTAAATTCTGCATGCGCTAGTGCTTTATATACATCCTACTGACAGTGCTTGATTAGGACATGGGCTTTCAAGGCTCGTGTCCAGAGTCCCCCCCCCCCAAGGGCACTCAAACTTAGTAAATTTTCTACAATAACTTGACTCTGCTAAATGGTAAAAAGCTGACAGTTTTAAAAAATTACGGTGCATTTGATCATAGTGATTATATTGTTCTGGGCTGAGGCTTAAAAAGAAGTTTAATACTTAACTGGAAAAAAAAGAAAGAAAAATTTGTTTTCATATCAAGACTCAAATGTTGTGTTCAACTGCGAGGCTTTGATTTTAACATCATTGCCAATCCAAGTCCAATAACTCATGTACATGTGAAGACTGCCCCCCCCCCCCCCCCCTCCCTCCCTTGAGTGAAAAGTAACTAGCTGCACTGGTGTTCGTAACTATTCATACACAAGCAAGTCTTACCGACAGCCAAGGTTGTATCACAGATTACGAAACAGAAAGTCAGCTCAGCTTGGACTTAAGCAAACGAGAGACTTGCTGCGACTTGTCAAATTTCAAAGAAATAAAGAGATCGTTCCCACTCTAAAGCAAATCGAAATACTATTAGCATTTTCCTTGGAAGTGTACTCAGAAGAGTTCATTCGAAGGGTAAGTTATGAGAAAAAGAATCCATAAAAGGCATCTCCTATTTAATGCTTAGATCACGTCTTCGACCACCACGTGTGCCATAAGAATTGAATGATGAATTCTTCATGTGTCAAAGAACGATTGCCGCTACTGATAGCAAAATGGTGTCTTGCGCTATGTCTGAGGCTGAGCGTGAGGAATTAACAACATTAATTTCGATTTATTATTTATTTCTTAAACGAAATTTTCTACAAAGTTTTTTTTTTTCAGATTCTTGAAATAATTAATTTTTATTATGTGTCCTTGTATTTTTTGAGAATTCTTTTAAAATTTCAACCCTTTGGCAGTTTTAAGCAGAAGAAATAGATAAACAGTACGACATGTACAGACCAAAATTAATTTCTGGGTACGCTACTGCACCCTCTAATTAGAACCACCAGAAAGTTGCAAAAGAACTACAGTGAAACCCTAATTGTACGCCTTTCGAATCTATGTTTTTCCCGCATTTAACGTTTATCCATCGGGTCCCATCCATTGAGCTTAAACACTAAGAGGAGATAGAACTTCCCTCACGGTCTGAATTTCAAGCGAGTTTGGAAAAACCAATTGCATTATAAAACATCTTGTTTAATGGCAAAAGACCGCTTCTTTTGCTACAACGATTTGAACATATTAAGGATTTGGAAAATGCATGGGAAAAGGCTTTACATGATAAAACCTGAGTTTAAATGTTGAAAGTGCGATTCTTTTGGGCAAACTCGCTTGGGCAAAAAACGGACCGATTAGTTAGCTTTCCTCTGAGTGTTACAGCTCAGTGGTCCCATCATCAGTTTTGCTGCTATGTATTTCCCGTAATCAGTTTTTTTTAGCCCAGTTCTTTGAGAAACGTGAAATCAGGGTTTCCCTGCATTCAATTACAAAAGAAAACACTGAATAACTGGGAAAGGTGTACTTACTTGGAAATGGGTATCCCTGTACAAGTGATTAGGAGATGCATAGATGGCCCCGCCCCCCGCCGAGTGTACCAGGTGGGGGGAGGAAGCGACCACCGAAGTGATGTAAGAGGTAGACGATGTGGAGCACCGAGACGTTGGATCCTGGGGGTACGGGTACCCCCTGGTGCCCGTCAGGGGCGGGCTTGGGTGCCCGCCCCCTGGGGGGAAAGGGGCGTGGGGCGGCCGCTTCTGTTGAGCGTTGGATTCATGAGGAGGCCTGGAAATGAAAGGAAAGAATCATTAATTCTCTTTTCTTTCAAATTCATATCAGTAACAACATTCAACATTATTTTTAAATACGGCTCAGATAACTTGGAGCTTGACCTTGACATAAACTTTCTGTTAATTTGTTTAATTCGTTTTGGGGGAGATAAGTGAAAACGGAAAGTGCTATTGGCACGGATTTGAGTTGGAAAACCTTCGCAAAGCTACTACGAAAGTCACCTAATTTAACTCTTCCTCAATAACCCTTTCCTATCAGTCACACCCCCCCCCCCCCTCACCAAAAAAAAATAAATAAATAAATAAACATTGTCAAGATTTAACTTCATGTAATCAGAGCCAAACGAAACTACATTCAACTAAAAATATAAAACAATATCCTTCTGCTGAATACATAAATGATGAAAACAACGTTATTAGCAGTTCACAAAAGCGACTTCTCGCTGCAAAAGTAGGTAGTTTATGTAGGAGGAGACTTCCAAAAACAACGAAAAATGATTTCTTGTTGCCTCAAAACACATGTCTACAATCATTGGGTCCTTTTTATCAGTCGAGGGACAAACGCATAAAAGAATTATAGCAAATATTTTCTTCTCAAAGGTATTAACTGTGAAATATATGACAAATAAAGAACAGCAATTCGATTCATAAAATCCACACTATGAAACAACACAGAATAATAACGAAATTTTAAATCATGCGACATTCTACTACATTATATTTCTAGATCGGAAGCTCAGTCAAAACTATCAAATAAATTATGGCATTGGAAAAATATGAAAAGTTTTGAAATGCTCGTTCACACATATATTTTAAAAACAATGAAGAGTTTTTTGTGTAATCACTCATCAGACAAATTCGTAGAAATGTCTTATATTTGAACGAAATTTGATATTAAATTACAGAATAAATAATTATACAAGCAGTGGAAATTACGGAGTGAAAAGTATTTTTGGCAAGGCCTGATTAACACATGATCCTGCAGGTCCGTGGACCTAGGCACTACAATTTTAGCAGCACCAAAAAAATGAGGGGGGGGGGGTAAACTTATTTCTTTTTCCCCCTTTTCTTCTTTTTTTTTTCTTTTTGGAAAGTACTGCTTTGAAAATGGTTCTTGTAAAAGGGGCATCAATTTTAACCAGGACCTGGGCAACAGCTTAGCTTGATCGGGCCCTGATATTAGGTATCATTAGCAAAAATATATGTAATCAATGGGTGTAGTTGGGAATGTGTTAAAACCAACTGTTCTAGAGGGTTGTCTCCCCCTCCCCATATACTCCTGAGTCCAACTTATATGCAAATTTAAGCTTAAGATTTGTTTGAAATTCCTCGAAAATTTTATTTCTGTTTTAAATATTAACGAAATCAATACATATTACAACATGTTGTATACTTTAAAAAAAAAAAAAAAGCGACGTTTTAATGATTAATAGCCAGCTATGCAATAATTCAGTTTAGATTGTTCAACATTTCGAAAATAATTGATTTTATTAAAGACAAACAATGTTGAACATAGAGTTGCGAGTTTAAAAAAAAAAAAATCACAAAGCACACATAAAACACACCAAATGTATAAAATACAATATCCACAAGAAGTACAGTATTTTTTTCCTTGGGGGGAGGGGGTGGGAAGATACGGTCCCCCGAAATACTTGGTCTTTTATTGTAAAAATAATGCAAATGTAATGTAAATTAGATGCAACACTTTCTTTTGGTGAGCCCCCTAAACCCCCCAGGTGAATCCTCCCAAGCATTATTTTTTGCAACTGCTGCACTAATTACTAATAAACGTTTCAATCCAATGTCGAAGTTCAAAATTGTGACACATTCATATTTTGATTAAAAACTGCACTGGAATATGACAAAAAATTGATGAGTCGGAAAAATAAAATAATAGTGAAAAATAAAATCTGCATTCATCACGTTAGAAAGAAAAAAATCTTGAAGTTTGCACCATGTTGCTCTAAGTATAAGTTTTACTTTGAGGAATGGTTTTGAGATTTTACGCTACACGTTGTATAATCCGATAACATTAAAAATGCCTTCAAGGTCACGAAGACCTTCAGCCTAATTCATCAATCCACCCACGATTACAAGTTAATCGTTTCCTTCTGAAGAGAAAATTAAAGAGTTCATGAGCAGAAAGAAGTTCATGACTTATCAGAGGACAAGACGTTAACAAAATTAATTTTCTCCAGACTAGATTGGAATGCATATTGAATATCCGAAATCTGTGAGTTCAGACTTTACCCCACAAGTTGCTGCTAATTTTCAATTTATTCAAGATCGACATTTGTACGAGTTACAGGCAACTGTTTCTTGACATTCACTTATGATGAATAATAAACCAATTTTTATACAAGTACCACTTTTTTTTTTTTTTTTTTTTTTTTTTTTTTTTTTTTTTTTTTTTTTTTTTTTTTTTTTTTTTTTTTGTTTGTTTGTTCGATATCAGTTTGCTTTTAATGATACAAAAAGAATTTTAAATAAAAATAGCCAACTAACAAGTTGCACATTAATTTTATGTAACACATCTAGAAATGTATCCTTTATTTTTCAATAAATAATCATTGCATGAAGTTAGGAAATTAGTGGTGCCCACCAGATTAATTTTTAGGGGGGGGGGTCGAGAGGTGTATTTGCTTTTTTAAGGGGGTTTGAGAGGTGTATTTGTTTTTTTAAGGGGGTTTGAGAGGTGTATTTGTCTTTTTTTATGGGGATTTGAGAGGTGTATGTCTTTTTTATGGGGATTTGAGAGGCATATTTGTCTTTTTTAGGGAAACTCGTTCTCGGGGGGTTTTGCAGAATTTTAGGGGTTGCGCCCTAGCTCTTGGGAGGGATGGGTACCCCTGATGAAATGGAAGTTAAAATTTATAGTCAAGCCTCCCCCCTCCCCTAAGAAGAAATTAGAATGCGATTTTGTTAATAAAAGATATGCCTAAAAATAAACATACAAGTTACACGAAAAATAGATGTACCGAAAATCCTTTCAACGATAGACATACAATAATGCCAAGGCAATTTGTAGAACTGTATCATATATCAGGGTGGATGTTGAGAAAGCATTTTCTACTGCAGGTAATTTATGCACGAAAATAAGTTCCAAGATTAATGATAGTTCCATAGGTGGTATTGCTTCTTATGATTATTAGGAAAAAGGAGTTTTCTTCTAGTTTGAATGTTACTTTGGCGCAACCAACTTATTTCTGGGTGGGGGGAAGGACTGGTTTTTTAAGAAGTCCTATTATGTGTATATGGTACTGCGAAAGACCGAAATCGGAGATTATTAATCTTCATTGGTGATTCATCGGAAATATTCGGTTTTCAACCGAAGTCATTAGCAAGTGAATGTTGACATTCACCGGCAAATGTCAACATTTTTGGTATTTTACAGCAACATAGGTACATCTTAAGATTGGCAATACAAATGAAGTCGTGGGTTCTGGGAAGGTTTATCTTAAAAACCATACCTATGTTGCAACCCTTGGATTTCACAAACTTTGATGATTGTTGATAATCTGCTAGTACTACTCTGCTGAAACTGTTTGACATGAGTAATCGTGCAGTAAACAGGACAATTTTCGAAATTTCAGTTCCCTAAACTCTTTGTTTATCAGCTCTACCTCTGTTGTTCGAACATCAGCCACGCTTATTTTTCATGGAAAATTTGCTATGGCACATCAGAAACTTGAAGTACAATTCTAGACCAACCTCCCCCCAACATTTTTAAAACACTGGAATTAATCGGATTCCCCGGCTTAACCCGAGGAAGTCACAACAAATCCCACCTAAAAACTACACTGTTCAATTGTCAAGGAATAGTAAAAATATTAAATGTAATGCAAACAGCGGCAACAAAATCTACGTCTATCCATTACCGTTGACCACAATATGACCTCTCACAAGAGCACAAAGGTTGTAGAGCGAAAAAGCAAAACAAAAAACAGATGCCGTGTGCACTTGACCGGTGTGTTCAAGTGCCAATGATAAACAAATCTTTGTAAATTCAACAACAACGAGCATGATGAGATCAAAATAATCGGAAGCCCATTTCAAAACGGAGGAAACTGTTCCCAATACCATACTAGGAATTGTGAAAAAGAACAAAACCTAACCTTAAATGAAAAATCAAATACTGTCTCCAAAACATGCAAAGAATTTTAAAAAGAAGAAAATCCAGCCTTATCTGGTATTTCCTATTAAATGTGATGACAGAAGCGGCAACAGATTCAATCATGACAAAACAAATGTTGTAGACCGAAAAGCAGGGCCGTATGCAAGGGGGTGGTTTATATTGTTCAAACCACCTCCCAAAATTTTTCATCCAAAGAAATGCTTTTCATTATTTATTTATTTTAATAATTTATTTATATTTTGGCGACAAAAAATAATATTGTTGTTATTAATATTATTTCACATTTATTTGTGAAATAAAATTAGTATGACTGAAAAATTGTACAAACTCATTGTGTGTTTATGCTAGTTTAAGGTAGTTATTGAGAAATTCATTTATTATGTAACAATATGGCGTTTGGTAAGAACATCCCCTCCCTCCATTTAGATAATCTATTGTAACAAAAATCAATAGAGAATACACAAAAAACCAAATTTGATAGACCATATAAATGTTTCAAAAAATGTGTTTGGTAAAACTCCCTCCGAAACAAACGTCTGGTTTCGGCCCTGACCGAAAAGGCAAAAAAAAAAAAAAAAAAAAAGATGTCATGTGCTCTTGGCCCATGTGTGCTAATGGTCGACAAATCATTGTAGATTCAACGCAACGAGCACAAAGAAAACCCAATAATCGAAAACCCATATAAAAAGAGGGGGAAACTGTCTCCAATAATAGATAGGCAGCGCGAACGAGGGGGCAAGGGGGCAACAATACATGCATGGAATTATGTGAAAAGAAGCAAATCC
Source organism: Uloborus diversus (assembly GCF_026930045.1). Classification (NCBI taxonomy): domain Eukaryota; kingdom Metazoa; phylum Arthropoda; class Arachnida; order Araneae; family Uloboridae; genus Uloborus; species Uloborus diversus. Next base: position 157,941,614 of record NC_072737.1, on the reverse strand, counting down.
AAGCAGGTGTTTCTTATTAATGAAATGCGGTATAAACAGCCACAACAGAATCGACGTCTATTCATCAGGTTGACCAAAAGATGATCACTCACAACAACGCAAAAGTTGCAAACTGATATACTTGACCCATGTACGCAAGTGGTAGATTCAACAACACAGGAGAGAAATTCATTCGTGCCTTAATAATTGAAAGCCCACATGAGGCCCGAGGAGAGGAAAGTCTCCAACGCACGCAAGGAATAGTAAAAAGAAGAAAATTCAACTTCATCTAATGCTTCTTATTTAATTAATAAGAAACACCAGCTTTGGTTGGATATCGTATTTAATAAATGCAATAACAACAACGGCAAAAAAACCAACGTCCATCCATTAAGGTTGCTCATCACATGATCTCTCACAACAAAACAAAGGTTGCAAACCGAAACAACAAAAAGATGAGGAGAGAAATTCATTTCTGCCTCAGTAATCGAAAGCCCACATGCAAAGGAATTGTAAAAAAATGAAAATTCAACCTTATCTAGTGCTTCTTATTTAACTAATAAGAAGCACCAGATAAGGTTGGATATCGTATTTAATTAATGCACGATAAGAACAACAATAACCGCAACAGAACCCAACTTCCATTAAGGTTGACCAACATATGATCTCTCACAACAACACAAAAGTTGTAGACCGAAACAGCAAAAAGACGCCATATGCACTTGACCCATGTGTGTAAGTGGTAGACAAACCGTTGTAGATGGAACAGTAACGAGCATAAGAAAGAAATTCGTGCCTAACGCCTAAGTAATCGAAAGCCCACATGAGGCTCAAAGCCCAAAGAGAGGAAAGTCTCCAATACATGCAATGAAAATTCAACCTTATCTAGTGCTTCTTAGTTAATTAATAAGAGACACCAGATTTGGTTGGATATCGTTAATATCGTATTTAATGAATGCGATAACAACAACGGCAACAGAACCAACGTCCATCCATTAAGGCTGCCCACCACATGATACCAAAGGTTATAGACCGAAACAACAAAAAGATGCCATTTGCACTTGACCCATGTGTGCAAGTGGTAGACGAACCATTGTGGATGGAACAATAACGAGTATAGGGGAGAAACTCATTCGTGACCCAGTAATCGAAAGCCCATATGAAAGCAGAGGAAACGCCAATATGTAATACACGACAAGGGCTAAGTCGTTGCTACACGCATCGTTGCAAACTCGTCCAGAGGCCATTTACCTTACCACAACCTACTTTTTTCGATGCTCATCATTCCCTGATTACACATGGCTCGTGAACTGGATGCCAAGTCGTGAGACTGTGCGGAACAATCAATGTTTTTTTTTTTTTCTATTAATCGATGAGGCGATTAGAGAGATTCTAGCTGCCTTTCACTCAGGAGATAATAGTAATGAGGATTGCTATGTCTCATAGTTTTGTGACAGTGACTCAGTATCAGGGTTCGTGATTTTTTTTTCTTTTTTTTTAAATTATTTAAATAGGATTTTTTATTGGTGGTTCTAGAGCTTCAATGCGTCAGCTTGCGGTGATTCAAGAACTTAACCGAAGAGGTAAAACATTCCAACTGCAAAAGAACAAGGAGGATATCTCATTGGACTGTAGTAGCGCACACAGGAATTTTTCAAAGAGGGGGGAAGGGGGATTCAGGATCGAAGGTCCACCATTTTTATATCATACTCCAACACGCATCCAAACATATTCTTTTGATTTTATTGATTGTCGGGAACGAAAAACAATAAAAAAAAACTATTGAATAATTACTTAGCATGAGTTAATAAAATTAATTTATTAATCCTCATATATATTATAGCCGATGATCGAGTATCGCGCGTGTTTCAACAATGAAACTTGCGCCACGGCATGATAATTTGATAATATGTTTTAGTAATGTTTAATATACAGGGAAAGGCTTTATTGTGAAAAGGTTGAACTCGATCCGGTCACTTAACTGTTTTACTGGTAAGAGTGTGTCAGTTCAGGGGAAAGAAGGAACGAAAAAATGGTCATCAATGAACGCTACCTACTGGGGTTTAGGGTTAATCCACTGGAGTTAGGTTACAATTTCAACTATCAAAACATCAACAAACAGGCAATGGCTTTGTTCAAAAAATGCAGAAGCAATTTTCACCCGTCATACCTTGACGAGAGATTTTCTAGTAACAAATACTTAGTTAAAATAACAGAAAGCACAAGAATGAATGCATTTAGTTTTCTCATAGTAAAAAATAAAAACAGCGAAGCAAAATCATCATTACAGAATAATTTATGTTCCCATTCAGTTCGATTTCGCTGAGGAAGAGAAGAGAGGAAATAAAATTTTATATTTTTTTCATTTACTGAATCTGAAATTATTGTGTACTTGTTTGGAATAATTTTACGTACTACATACATAGGATTATAGTCAATCAAAAAAAATCTTAAGGGCAATGGGAGGGGCTCGGGCCCCCTGGACCCTCAGCTTGTGAGCTTGGTTTTACATCCAGCCAGAGACTGTAGCACCTCCAATAGTTTATTTGAATTGCGTATACTTGCTTTGCCGTTGGTGGGTTGGACAAGCTTTTTAATCGTTGCCAAAAAAAAAAATAATAATAATAATAATAATAATAATAATAATAATAATGTTAATAATGAAGTAAATTGTTAAACAAATCAATTTTAAGGTTGAAAAAGTCGCTAGTACCGTAGTCGTAAGTTACCGCCGATTAAGGCGGTAACTTACTACTAAATACCATGCTTTGCCATCAATCTTTGAGTTGGACCGCAGCAATGGTGCGGTCTCATCTGGAGTGCTAATTCTACATTAGCAACCAGTTTGTTTGGCTCTCTTGGCTCCCTTAAGAGGTTTTTCGCCTCCAGCTCATGTGTTTCCTGTTCCGGGCTGATGAGTGCTAAAAAGCACGAAACTGCAGTCCTCGGATGGAATAACTGACTGGTGGTGTATTTTATGTATTTTAAGTAAATCTGCTGTCATTGTTTGGGTGGGAAATTTTGCATGTTTTTTTTCCTTCCCCTCCTCCCATTTATTTATTTAACCTTGATTGTTGAATATATGTCGCTTAACACAATTTTTATTTTCAAGGTGGACCGGGCAAAGCCGGGCAACGCAGCTAGTTTCAAATAAATAAAGATTTTAGAGGATTTTCCAAAAATATACGCAAAAAAAAATTGTGTTGGAATAAACTCTCAGTTTTGGTGGTGCATTACAGACTAACTAACTAAAAATCTTAATCTCCCTTTTCTCCCTTCCACAACTGCCAAAATTGAAAACTAAAAATTGAAGGGAGACTTAGGATGAATAAATCTAACGGCAAAATTCAAGTGTAAAAAGGATTTAAAAAAAGGGCGGGTAGTAAAGGGAATTAAATTTCTGCCAGTCTTCTAACCCAAAATTTTGAAGCAAAATAATTCACTCAAGTTATTATGTTGGAATACCGAAGGGGAAAAAATTGATAAAAAATAAGCATTTTAAACGCTTTGAATTGACTATAGCTTACGGAGAAAAAAACTTTAAATAACTGTTGAATTAGTTATGGGTTATAGCCCGATCCTACGCTTTAAGCAATCGAGTTTTGGTATTTTCAATTATACTCCAAAATGGTTTAAGAGTTTCTTTAAAAGCTGGTTCATATACGGAGAGATGAGAGAACAGTGCTAGATATATTGTTACAAATCCTGTAAATAGTAATTATTGTAGTAACGTAACCTGTAAATAGTTTCCCGTAATGAATATACAACCCCTTTTCATATGGCTAAAGTATACGACCCCACTATTTCCTTTTTGTTCATTGATAAAATTTGATAACGGTCTACTATTTTCCAGAAGCGTGTGGAATATTTGAGAGATTTCTTTTCGGTGTGTATATAAACCGTTAGGCAGGATAAAGAGGAGAGTTTTCGATTGAGATTTCGAACTGAGAGCGTATTAGCTCTGTTTATTGCGAGGCATTTCGCTGTGTTGTTTTCGTATTTGGAAGTAAATACGTGTGTAAACGTTGAGTTTACGGTGTTGTGTGATGATTGCTTAATTGCTGATGAATAATTTAGCAGTTGTTGACGATATTTCCTGTACATAGAGTAAATAAAGCTCCTGTGTTTTTATCAAGAACTGTGTCTTCATTTCAAGAAAGTGGAAGTCTCGCCGGATCCGTTACAATATTGAATGCGTGCATTGGGCTTAAAACTTAAATAATATACAAATAGAATTTTTAGTCATACCGTTCTACTGCTTTAAAAAAGCACATAAATAAGCGGAGGAAGAAAACATAACAGCATTCCAGTTAAGAGAAATTCGGTTCAAACTTAATCAGGCCCGCGCCAAGCCTGATCGGCGCCGTCGTGCAAATGTCTTTTGAGCGCCTTTATGCACTGGGGTTCGGGAAAATTCTAGTTAACAATGTGGAAAAAACTAGCTTTGAAATTTAATTTATTAAAAAAACAATGTGTAAATGTTTAATTTTGGAATACAGAGTATGTATTCCATAATTTTTCCTATTTTTCCTTTTAGGTACCGGCAGCGAAACAGATGGTTTGTTTCAATGAGCAGTATAATGTCTTCGCCATCTTTAGAAAAAATGAAAAGTTAAATTTCATTTTTTAGGTCGGAGATTTTTTTCTCCTCGAATTGGAGTATTTTTGAACGAAGGAGCTCGGCGCCTCATTGACTAAGGCGCCTTCGTGCGGTGCACAACCTTGCACATAGGGACGGCGCGGCCCTGAACGTTATATATGTTTTAATATTTTAGTGCTTTCAGCTTTTAGAAAGAAAACGAAGTCAAGAAAATCAATATTTTTGAACAAACAAAAACGTTTTTAACAGTATGAGTATTACTGAATCACTCTTGCGTAGTTCGTCAAGAAAAATGATCAGGCAATTGTTGTTGCTGTCTTGTGCCAACTAGGCTGGCGATTTGGGGTGAGCTGCTTCATTTTTCCAACTGTACCGTAACTTGGTGCGAAGTCCGACTTCCACAGTACACACATTCCATATAGGGTAGGCAACCATTCACAGCCCTACCACACAAAGAAAGGCCAAGAGAGAGAAAGTACATCCATGCCTGAGATGGGATTTGAGCCCGGGACCTCCCCATCACAGTCAGACTTCTCTGACCACAAGACAAAGAGGCCGGCAGTCCGACAATTAAAGAAACATAAAACACAACATGCAAAATAAAAGAATACGAAAACATTTATCACTTTATTTTAGGTCTTTAAAAGTTTATCTAATTAAATTACTTCGATATACAATTAGTTTTAGGTAGGAATAGAAAATTCTGAGCTTTACAATTGATTCATGAACTGCAATAAATATAATATATATATATATATATATATATATAATATACAAGCAGCAATTTTAAATAAACCTAAATTTAGAATGCGTTTTTACGTCATTTTTCAATTACGAACTATTGAAGAACCATTTAGTTAAAGTAGTGAAGAAGCAACTCTAGCTCAATAACAAATATTCAGTCAAAACAACAAACTCAAAAGATAAATACATTGTGGAGAAAAAATTAAGAAAGAACATTCTGTATGTTTTTATTGTTGTCTTGTGTGTTTGTTGTTTTGGAAATTTGTCTAGCAACAAATAAAACTTCAATAACATTCTAACAAGAGGGATAGCTAGAACGAATTTTTGAAAATTAATCAAAATCTCGAGTTTTAGATGTGAAATCCCGTTGCGCAACGAATACCAGTATAACAAAAGAATCCGTTTCAGCGAAATGCAATTTCGGTCCCAATGAATTGCCGCTACGTTACTTGTATTCCAATACAAACGAAATTCCTGTTCACAACGAACAAAACTAATGGTTCCTTGCAGTTCGTTGTAACGGGATTTCACTGTAATTTAAATTGTCAACTGTATTTATAACTGATCATCACAGCCTCTCAAATGAAGAAGGAAAATGATAGTTTGTCAAAGGAGGAAAAACGATACATCCATGGCGATGAGCTGTCGAGGTTATTGACCTGAGGTCACGCAGGCTCTTCTCCTGCTTCTTAGAAAAAAAAACCTAACTTGATGTTCCAAAGCGGAGAGATTGAACAAATGATTCTTGAATTAACATCCCTCGTGTTTTTCTTTTTTTAATTGCATATGATATCAAGTGAGCCCAGCCTTTCCTCTGTGTGTAAAAAAAAAAAAAAAATACCGAGGAAAAGAAATGGTCACGATGGGGGCAATGGTCGGTACATTTAAGTGAGTTATACGTCACAGGAGTCATGCACAGGGGCGTGCACGGGGGGGGGGGGGAGCACTTGTTGGACCAGGCCTAAGCCTGAAGGGGTCCGAGATTTTTAAGATGAGGGGTGAAATAATGTAGGGGCAAACATGGAGGGGGGCGTATAAGTCATTTCGGAAGGGCCTCAAAGTTTCTGTGCACGCCCTTGGTCATTCACTTTAAAAAATTATTCAAAATTTAAACTTTAATGCAATTTTTAGGCTACCATTGGCATGCCCCCCCCTCCCCAATAACACACACACACACACATTACGTAAATGAAAGAAAATGTGCGAACATTTTTATAGAACTCATTTTCTCATATCGGCTTATAAACCCCTGCTGTGAACCATGATGAAAACGGAAAGAAAAGGAAGAACTATCTACAAACGTATAAAATTGAAGAGGAGAGTACCAATGGTGCAATTTTATGCAATCGGAAAGAAAATAAAGCAATCATCCGTTATTACAGAACTAAAATCGTTTGCATTCTGTTCATAAATAGCACTGGCAGCACTAATACTTGTTCTCTTCGCGTCTGCTCGCCGTCTGTTTTGCGTAACTATTCAGCTTGTGAAACTCATTCCCATTTCAGGCATCGGACAATGTGCCAGTCTGTGCATTGCTGTTGAGTTACATGTGCAACAATTCAAATTTAATTGAAGAGACGGCTCATTAATGATGCCACTCTTTTTCGCAGCGAATTTGACCACCACCCTTTGTCGCGAAGTGTCACACTTCTCCTTGTTCCTTCCCCTCTCCTTGACACAAGTCAAATTGTTTCTCACAAGCATGTTCCTCTCCTTGACACAAGCCAAATTGTTTCTCACAAGCATGTTGTAGTAAAAATGCGAGATGGAACTCTCCTTGCAATCCCCTCCATCCTCTCTTCTTGCCACAACAGTATCATTAAACCTCTCCGCCTCAAAGTTTGACCTCATTTGTGGACGACCCCTAAACTCAATCAACTAATAAAAATCTTTATTTTTGATTTTAAATGGTAAGATGGGGTGTAATAAACCGCGAGGCCGTGATGGTCTGATCGGTAGGGCGTCGGACTCGTAACCGAAGGGTACCGGGTTCGATCCCAGTCGGTCTAAGATCATTCGTGTTCGTTAATGGTGACTGGGGCACGTTGATTATGTCGTGGTTACAAAGTCCTTCACCTCTGGAGGTGCTAGACCAGGGATTGCTCTGCTTCTGATCTGGATCAAAAAATCAGAGCTGTCTTCACGTCAGGGCCCCATCCAGCGGTAAAACCACAAATAATGGTAGATACGAGGGACCCTGGAGTGTGATGTAATACACGCCAGAAGAATTAAGACTTGAGCATTCCAACGTTTTAGGAAGTTCGCATGAGCGCAATCCATTTGCAAAGGTGTGACATAGTGACGCACATTTTTGCACTGTATTCTCAAACTTTTAAACTTTGGCTTTTAATTTCCATTTTCAGTCAACTCTCGATAGCTTGAAGTCCCAAAGCACCGGCTAAAACTTTCCCACAACCGTCTCAAGATTCTGGAACCTAATGAAAACATTGAGACAAAGGAATATTCGAGTAAAAGGGCTTCAAGTTATCGAGATCTGGCTGTATTCGAATATAAGAAACCATTATCATTATCAACGTTCAAAAAAAAAAAAAAATTAATTTGAATTTTGACATCTTGAATTCAAATTATGTTTTTCGCAATCACGAGTGTGTGTATGTGGCGTGGTGTGTGTGGGGGTATGTGTGTTTGTGTGTAGGGGTATGTGTATGTGTGTGTGTAGGCATGTGTGTTTGTGTCTGTGTGCTGGCATAAGTGTGTGGGTAGTTGTGTGTATGGTGTTTGTGTGTGGGGGGGGGGGGGTATGTGTATGTGTGTAGGCATATGTGTTTGTATGTGTGTATGTGTTTGTGCGTGTGTATGTGTGTGTGTGCGTGTGTGTGTGTAGTGTATGTGTGCGCATGTGTGTAGGACATGGATGCAACCTGAAGGCTGCTTTCGCTATAGGAGCAGCATCGTCAGGAGCCGGTCGACGGTGATGGTGCGGAGGGTGGCGGTGGGAAAATAAAATGATAGGACATCAAAACAGTCAAAAAAAAAACCAGTCAAATGAAAGCAATAAGCAATCGTTATTGCACAAAAAAAAAATTGTACTTGAAAAATAATGATTTGTACGTGTTGCGGGCGTGACCCTACATCCACGCCTGCAAAACGTACAATCAATTTTTAATACGTACAAGGAAACTATAAAAAGTTGAGTGAAATTCCGTTGCAAGGAACTTAAAGGGACGACAAATTTTGTTCGTTGAAACGGGAATTTTGTTGCAATGGAATTCAAATAATACAATGAAAATTAAATCGGGACGAAAAATTTCTTTCGATGTAACAGATTTTTCGCTGTATTGGCATTCGTTGCTACGGGATTTCACTGTACTCCATAATATGATACGTAATGGCTCTTTATAAACAAATGTATAAAAATGAAAAGCCCAAATTTAAAGTTCCGGGAGTAAAGTGCAAATATATGCGTAAAAGATGTCCCATTTGTGCAAATGGATGGAGCAATCAAAGGTTTCATATCAGGGCTAACTTCTAGCGAAAGAAGTGCGTGGGGTCTTTTAATCCTAACTTGTTTTGATGACTAAATAGTCAGAGTTCCGTCTAATGTGCAGAAAGTCACATAAAATTAAAAAGCAGTGCGGGAGCAGAGCTCCCGTCGCGCACTGTTTCACTTACGGTACTATTGAAGTTTTATTTATATAAATAAAATAATATAAAATAAGAAGTCATTTATTACTTTAATTTACTAAACTGTGTGGGGGTGCTCTAGAAAAATTTCACGTTGTGGTTACATTCACCCCATCTCACTACTTACGTAACAAAAAAAGAATTTAAAAAAATTTAAAAATTAATTTGAATTTTGACATCTGGAATTCAAATTATGTTTTTCGCAATCACGAGTGTGTGTTTGTGTCTGTGTGCAGGCATATGAGTGTGTGTGTGTGTATGTATGCGTGTGTGTGTAGGATATAGAGACGTTTTTCGCTAGAGGAGCAGCGTCGTGAGGCCGGTCGACGATGGTGCTGCAGAGGGAGGCGGGGGAAAAATAAAATCATAGGAATTCAAAACAGTTAAATGAGAACAATAAGCAATGTGATTGCTCAATAAAAGAAGTCACTTTACCACTTAAAAACTGGGCTGCGGAGTTGACTGAATTTGGGGAAAAGGAGTCGGAGTCGGAGGTAGAAGGTTTTAAAATTTCAAGAGTTGGGGTTGTTCATTTTTTTAGAGCAGGAATTAAAATGGAGGGAGCAAGTCCAATCATTGGCTTAGCAAAAGCTGACCCAAGGACCCCAAGTCACGTGACTCAACAACGACGAATGATTGGCACGTTTTGAGTGAAGCAAGAGAACGAAACCTGATTTTTTCCAATCTTTGCTTTAAATTATATCACGTGACTTGGGGTGTGGGTTTCATGAAAGAAGGTCTTCACTCTCTCCATTTTATCTCTTCTCAATGGTCATTTTCTCTACAAGTCCGTAACCCTGCCACTACTTCCAGAGTCAGACTGATTTGGCGGTAAAAGAGTCGGAGGTGCTAAAATTCCCGGAGTTGCAGTCGGTCATTTTTCCTCCGACAACGCAGCTCTAAGTAAAAACTAACTCTCTTGCCCTTAACCATTTGAATAAAGTACGTCAGCAACACACCACATCAACCACATGGATATTGAAAATTAAAAATTATAGTAATTAATAAATAAATTTTTCAAAGTTGAATAACGGGTCAAAATCAATTTTGTGTCGAAAATCCAAAAACTATAAATCCTGCAAAGTTTGTATGTCAACTGCAAATCTCAGCAAAAGTCGATTAGACAAAACAATTAACAGCAAACGATTCCAAAAAAACAAATCATGCTTCAAGGTCATGAGGAGAAAGATATTCCAACCAATGCTGGATCAAAAAAAAAAAAAAAGTTATTTCTTAACATTTAGCAGCATCCATTATGAAACATTACTTATCAATAAAACCTCTCATAAAAATACCAATGTTATCATTCGTTGGATATATGACAACAAGCAACAAAGAAAGAAAAATGTTACACATCACAGAGAACTTATCTCTCAAATCGTTTCCTTCTTTGTTATCGATCGTTCAAAGAGCATCTGAAACGTAATACGTGTTCGTTTGTTCAAATTGCTAAGTAAAAAAAAAACCTTGAAAATAAATAATTAATTAAAAAATGAACAAATACAAATCGTTACGCAGATGGGGAACCTTTAGGGGACATTCATTAATTACGTATGGATGACTTTGGCAATTTTTGACCCCCCCCCCCCTTCTCTTATTTTTACGTAAGATTCCATTTCGTTTTTCAAAATGATAAAATAAATCTTGGAATCGTTACATCACTGGAATCGTTATTAAATTCACATTATTAAATTAAACCTTTAGCATAAAGAAATATTTTATGAAAAGTTAAATATCTAGACTAAATGTTTTTTCGATATTTTTTTTTGTTTTGTTTTGTTTTGATGCAATATTAATTAAAAATAAAACATGCCATACACAGTGCGATTCTTCTATTACATTTTACACTATTAATTCTTTGTAAAACAAATGAAAAATATCTTATCCTAACATGTTTCTTACCTTCCAGACGCAAATGGAAGATTATCTCTGCCAAATCACTTGACCGCGCGATTTCTAATGTAATATACCGACTTGGTAAATATTACGTAAGAATGAGTTTGACCCCCCCCCCCCCCAATAAGGGTACGTAGAGATTTTTCCAACCCCCTCCCCCTCGGGACCCTTACATAATTAATGAATGGCCCTTTAAGGATCTCATTGACAAGTTGCAGACACATGCCTCTGAAGATTTCTTAGAAAGCTGTCGCTTAAAATACAGTTCATTGTCATGGCAACACGACTGCAACTACTTATTCAAACAATATTTCGATGAAATTGTTTTTGTGTAGCTCAATGCGGCTGGCGCAGCACAGATTTCAAATACAGCTCACGTCAAGCCGAAGGGAGAAAATTTAGAAAACTAATCCGGACTAATCCAGGCCGTCCGGATTAATATAAGTACGGATTTCGGGTTGAAGAAAATGTCTTTAAAAACGAGGCAAGATACATAAACAAACTGTTGAATTCATATTGGGGGAAAAAAATTAGTTTGACTTGTGAGATCTTGAACTCAAATTATGTTTTTCGCAATCACAAATTGCGATAGGACCCTACTCAAGGGTTCCTTGTTTCTACTAATGGTTGGCTTTAATCGCACCCATAATTTGAATACCAAGGGATGGACGCTGGATGTTATGTGCTGCATGGATGCAGTTTTCGCGTAAAAAGGATAGTCGAGAAGTTCGTTTATAAATTATTCGATTCTGAGGCACATGGACGCCAGTATTATAAGCACAGAAAAATAAAATCAAAGGATGGACGTCATTCAACGTGTCAAGTGAAAACAATAAGCAACTTCTCCATGAACAACATCCCAGCTAGCCACAATTGACGCCATTCGACGTCGGCGGAGCGGCGGTAGCTTCTCGCATCTTGCCACGTGTAAACACAGATCTCAAAAACACATTATTGCGCTAACTCGCCTTTTACTTATCCAGTATGTACTGCCCGGATTAAGCGAAGTCCGGATAAATAGGGTCCGGATTTACGAGGGTGTACGTTTGCGTTATTAATAAATCGTTCTTTGATGCCCAACATATCTGCAACTGCGTGCAATAAGGAGCTTGGGGGGAGGCATTTTAATTTGTTGAGAGCTTGTACAAAAATAATGTTTTGCATTTTACTTGCTTTTACTGACTTATCGACGTGTGGGTCATTCATAAAAAGTCACTCACTCGGCAAATGACCTGCTACTTGAAACTTAAACGATGTAGAATAATAAAAAAGATCTAACATGCATAATAATTCACAAGAGAAAAAATACCATAGTTATGAATCAATTTAAGTTTTATTATCACTCAGCAAACAAAACAATGTAAAATGACCTTGACTTTTAAAGGAATTCAAATAAATCTCTACATAGTATAAAATGAAGTCTCCAAAAAGCGTCTGTGTGTTTGAACTCGCAAAACTAGAGAACAACCCGGCCTATTTTGCTGAAGTTTTCACAGTTTGTTCCTTTAAGTCCTGAGAAGGTTTGCAGACTAGTTTGAAAACAATTCGATGAATAGTTCTTTTTTTATTCCAATTTAGGCCCAATTTTCACATCAATTCCCGAATATGGGGGTGAAAACTTACTCGCAAATAGTAATATTATATATCGTTGGAAAGGGAAGAATTTTCCGCGTTCTACGCAATTTGTTCCAATGCTCTAACTTAATTGCGGCGGGAGTTTTTTACGTTTTTAGCTTGATTTTTTTAGGCTTAGCTGAAATTTAGGAATTACTTTCTTCAGTAAATCCATCAATAAAAAGTGAAGGAATTGTCCCACAGTTTTCTTTTTGACAGCATTCGAAATAGCTGCTTTTTTACTTCAGATCTAACTCGACCTAAGGCCGAAAGTTTAACCCTGTAGTATCTCCATTAGAAAAAAAGTTACAAGCGAATTACATGAAGTTCAAAAATCTGTTCTCTATACAAGTTTTTAACCATTTTATTTTGCGTTTCCACGGTAACGCTTTTTGAATCCACTGTTTATTTCCATCTTTTTCATTTTCAATTCTTAAACTTATTTTATTTTGTGTTTCCATGGTTACGCCTTTTAAATCCATTTTTCTCATTTTTATTTTCTTAAAAGTATTTTGGTATATGTCGTCATTGTTTGGCGAGAAAATTTTGCATGATGGAGTTTTTTTCCTTCATTTAATCCTGGTTATTTAAGATACTTTACTTGAGGCAGTGGTTTTTTTTCAAGGTAGACCGGGCGAAGCTGGGCAACGCAGCTAGTTCCTAATATTAAGGGTTCCTCAACTTTTCCAATTTGCGGCCTCCTTTGAAGAACTAGAACTTTCTCAACTAAGTATTGCGAAAAGAAGAATGTCAGTCATTTTCTTTTAACATTTTTTTTTTTTTTTAATCGTCCCAAATGTATTTTGAGAATTTAACTATACCATTGAATTCAGCCTAAAAAATACAATATTCAGCGAGAAAAGATTTCTTTTACAATGTGTATTTTGAGTTGGAATATTACAAATTACTATTGTTTTGCTTCGAAAATGTCAGTCAGTTGCCCCTGAAATAGCCCATTTAAAATGATTCATTTTTGTTCCAATGAATCAGTTCAATTCAATGCAAGGAAAAAAAATTGAATTTTTCTGCATTGAATTAAAATGAATAATTTAAAATTGCAGCATTTTAAGAAACCTTTCTATATTCTTAAAAACTAATCAAAGAACCATCGAGAAAAATGCTGATCAATCAAAGCTCAGATCGACCTCTAACTTTAGCCAGCGATATGGTAGCTTTGATGACATAATGTCTAGCAACGAAAGAATTCTACCAAACAAGCAAAATATATTGTTGCTACGATAGGTGTAGGTTACACATTTGCATATTTACTTCTGATCGAAAAGGGCAAATTCCCTATTTGGGCCTTGCAGTTACGCCAACTCATATTACCTGACCTTGTAAAAACAGCAATGATCTCTTTCGGAGCAGTTTTTAACACGAGTTCGAAACAAGTTAAAGAAAAATTAACGGCACTACGGTGAAAGCGAGAAAACATTTTTGAAACTGTAGGTAGAGCTACAAAATAAAATTTTATATTGCCTCAGATTTGCCAACCTTACAAAACGATGAAGCAGGAGAAATAAAACGAAACACTAAGAGATTTTTTTTATTATTATTATTTTAAAATCAGAGAGAGAGAGAGATGAATGTGGTAGTACAAAATTGATGGGGCATTCTACCGTCCCCCCACGTGAAAGACAAACAAACTATAATTTCCCCAAGATTTTGTAACAGATCTTAAAATTTAAATTAAGCAGGAGAAAGCACGTTTCTTAATATTTACATTCGATACTCGCACAAAGATCCTCCTGACACAGTTCATTTTTTTATTGCATAACTTCGTTATTTAAAATTAAAAAAGTCAACCTCTTGTAATTTTCTGTATAAATTAGTTCACACTTTTGCTCTATTAATATAGCAATGACGAAACAAATTATAGATTTTGAAAGTTCAGGTTCCAATGTAAAGGAAACATATCTCACTTGCTGAGAAATAATAATTTAGACCATTGGGGGAAAATTATCAGATTTGCCAATCTTACAAAAGAGAAAATATTTGTACCTTAGAATCAAATGAATGCTTGTTTAAAAAATTGGCATTTTTCCTGTTTTTAGATACCAAGTTAGAGAGAAATTAACACAAATTTATGTCTTTAAAACAATATTTTTTGAAAGATAATTTAAAAATTAAGAAAAAATACTGATTTATGCATTTTTTTTAAAAAAAAAGATAATTCACTACATTAATAGAAACTCCGTTTTTCAGTGCACCAATTGATTACAGAGAAAAAGTTGGAATGCAACAAAAATAAAGATACTCATACAATTTAATAATTAGCATCCATACATGACCTTGAGAAACAAAAAGAAATAGAAAAGGAAAAAAAATTGTTATAAAATAGCAGCCAGAAAAACATTTTGTAAACAAAATTGACAAAAGATAGTTGTTGTTTAAAGGTGTTGGAGTAGCTGCCTTAGCATTTTTCTATTTCTAACTGACCAATTTTTTGGTGTAGTAGAGAGACAGAGAGTGGATTCAGCTTTTGTTTTAGGAGGGAGAAGGGAGGATTTTTTCGAAATTTTAGTTTACAAAATTCAGTTTTAGACCATTTTAGATGATCTTAGGACGAAGAGAAATTCGGAAGTTAGTGAAATTGAAGCTCTAAAAATGTTATTTCAGCCGAACTTCATGCTGGGGAGGAATACTTCGGACTCTCCCTAGGAAAATTTTCGAAATTGACGCCCAAACCAGTTATAATATTGAGTTCTTGTGACCTGGCGAGAATATCATTAAGCTGGTCATTATCACGGCCAGATTTGGCGAGAAATTGCCGAATACCGTCAAAATTTTCGACAGTTAGAACCAGGGGCGCCGACTTGCAAAAATTATTGAGGGGGCTAGACATCATCGGGGGCTTAGGGGGTTATGTACTTCCACGGAGGTTCCCCCTCCCCCCAATAAAGGTCAGATTTTTGTTCCTTGAAAATGCCAATTTACATATTTTCTGGTGTGTATAATTTAAACAAACAAATGTGACATGGCGTTTTCAAAGTAAAACAATCTAAAAATTGGTATACAAATTTTCTGTTTCAACTAGATCATGTCACTTGTCTTAGTAAGAGACATTTTTTGTTCATTTTTACGGGGAGTCGTGCAGTGCCGTAGCTAGGCATTGAAAAAGGTAGGGCACTTGACTTGCATAGAAGGGCACTCCCAGAGACGCGGACTAAAAAAAAATATATTGTGTGGGGGGGAGGGCATACCGGAGGGTCTTGCAGCGGGAAATTTTCTGAAATTGAGATGAAAAATAGTGAGTTTTAAAGCATTTCAAAGTTATATAATGAACATTAGAACCCCGAAAACTCGACAAGCCTGAAACATTTTTTGGCTTTGAAAAAAGGGAAAAATAAATACAAACATGCACAGTATTTTTTGTAAAAAGGTAATTTAATTTACACATGTTTTTTTAAAACCATTTTTTTTTTTTTTTGCATTAGTGATATCGGCTCGGCTAACATACTCATATGTAAACGCAAGTCTCTCAATGTCTAGGTCATTTTTGAAAAGCAGTTGATTTTTCAAAATTTGTTTCACCTCTGTTTAACAAAAGCAAGCACTCTTGTTCAACTGCAATAACCTGTGGGAGTTCAGTTGATGTAAACCGCCCAATAATGCAGGTTGCGCCATTTCGCAAACCTCATCAATGTATTGCCTTGTAGTGCTTTGGGATTTCCTATTCCTATTCAGAGTCACAACTGACTACAACTGTATTTATGTCGAGGACTGCATACTAAGTGCCTTGCCTCCATTATTTTATGTACCGATAGATGGCAGCACCATCACCGGATTGAACAGTTAATGAGAATTTAGAACTAGTCCAGGAGCTAATAGCTACCTGGTGCTAGTACCCCCAGAGGTATTGTTTCACTTGGAGGACATTGAGACCACGAGCATATTTAACGTCGCCCAGTCCCCTTTAATGACGACGGTGGATCTTCGACCATCGAGGTTCGAACTCAGGACCCTCCGGCCCCGAATCCGACACTTTACCGATCGGGCTACCACGGCCCCTTTGGGATTTTGAAAGTGTGCGGTGAGCTGGCTTCGTTGTTTTCATACTTCTTTGGTATCCGTCGATTCTGAGGAAACGAAGGATGTTGAATTTGTTCATTTTGCGAACGTTTTTCTTTTAAACACAATACTCAAAAGTATTCAAAACTATCACGCCTCTCATTTAATATACAAATCAAACCCTCGTATATTTTTTCCAGATCAGCAACACTTAGATAAGCGCGTCGCATCGCTGCCCACCAGCAACTGACTTGACCCGTAAGTTCGCGCACTGGGACAAATTCTAAGTGTGCTTGCAGCACCGTAACACTATCATTATTCATTCCACTCGTTTTCAGTTAACCTGCTTACTACCGCAATAATTATTTGTTTTAACTTGTTACTGAATGTATTTTACAAGAAAAGCTATCTTCAAAGAAAGAAAATAAAAATTAAATTTATGAGTTTAGAAAGCATAATATAACTAATAATTTTCTTGATTTATTGGGGGGGCTCTGCCCCCTCAAAAATATTTTTGAGGGGGCTTGGGCCCCCTCAGGCCCCATGGAGTCGGCGCCACTGGTTAGAACTGAAACATTGCTGTATTTTCTACTGAGACTATAAATAGGTGCGGTACCGATATTTAAGTCAGTTATTAGCTGTTAGCCAGTAAATTTCAATTATTAAGCTCTGTGTTGTCAGAGCTTTCATTTTTGATGTAGTGTTTTATCGCATCTAGAAATAAATATGCGTGCTTACCGTTGGTTTTAGGGAATTCTATTGCAATTTGCAATAATTGTAGGTCAGCAGTGTATAAATTATTTGCAAATAGATTTGCTGTGTTTTTAAGTACTGCGTCATTTATTTTTAAAGGACACGAGAAGTGAAGGCGGACTCGTTAATAGTACTGTGAAAAATACATGCATCTCAATTACAATTATTATCGAGGGGAAGAAAACGAAAAAATACATATGAAAAGGAGAAAATAGTTCACGTAAAAGTAGTCAATAGATCATAAATTATCACGTTCGTGCTCCTTAGAAAAAGCCCAACTACCAACCTATTGCAATAGCATTTTTTCAGAAAATTTTAAATTTACAATCAGAACTGACAGTAAAATTAACAGTTATAACTCACAAAAATGATTATGGGAGTAGCGCAGAATTGCATAGATAACTGGTATTAAATTCTGGGTAATAACTTTTCATTTTAGAGAATGTTATTTTTTAGAATATTTTCATGAAGAAAAATATTTGAAAGTTTCCTCCGAAAAATGAATTCCGTACACAGACTCCACAGTGGCTCAAATGGAGAAGGGGGAGGAGTCTATCCCTAGAACCATTAGTTTTAACGCAAATTACCAATGATAATATAGTTGCTGCCATGTTAAGCTCCATACTAAGAATTTTGAATAGTCATAAAAACGGTAACCACTTTTTGATAGCCACGCTGAACTGTGCTATTCGCAATTCCAGAAAAAGACTCCAAATCTCCAAGACTCCCACTTACAGATAAAGACCCTCAACAACAAACAAGGTCTTGTGAAGAATTACTATTTAGCAACTGCTTACATAACACTCGACGAAATATGCAACAAAGGTCGCAGCTTGCGCAGATTATAACACAAAAGTGTAACGACTTTTTATAATCTTCATTTATTTATGTGACAATAACTACAATAATTACTTATAATTACATTATCACAATGTAATCAGTGACCGATCCGCAAATTTTTTATCAAGTAAACTGGTCAAAAGAAGTTGAGAAAGCTAAACTCTACAAGTATATGGAACTCCCGAAAACGATTTCTTATCTCCAAGACTCCTACTTACAGATAAAGACCCTCAACAACAAATTAAGTCTTATGAAGAATTACAACTTAGCAACTGCCTACATAACACTCGGCGAAACTTGCAACAAAAGTCGCTGCTTACGAAGATTAAAACACAAGAGTATTGTACTGGTGTGCATTTTATCGCTTTAAAAGCAGACGCTGGTGTTGGGAAGCTTTTCACTGTATGGTTTCTTTCTTTTTCTCCGGGCTCCTAAGCCTTATAATTATTCCTCAGGGGTTCACAGACTTGTGGACTTCCTTTCTCTGGCGGCAGATAAGATTACGAAAGAGGAGCGTGATTAAAAAGAAAGAAAAAATGAAAAGTAGTGTTTCAAGTGAGATAAATTAAAAGCGATGACGTATTTTATCTTTACAATCCCTATTTTGTGAAAGGAAAAAAAAAATACTTTTCGCGACCTCGAGCAGTTGATGACGCAACATAACGGCGGCACTGCGCATCACTCCGCTTGACCTTGTTTCTGAATCTTACTCTTATGGCCTATTATGTATTTTTTTTTTTTTTTTTTTACAATTGCATGTAGGGTTGGTTTTTTTTCCCCTTCAGACAACATTTGATATCAGGTTTAAATCATTTGCTTTTTCTCCTATTAAAGCACTCATAACTGCAATTTTAAAATGTAAATAACCCTAACAGAGGTAGTGGTGGATTCACATTCGAAGGCGCGTCGCAATGCATTTTTAAGGGGCCCCTTCCCACAACGTTAACGTTTTTTTCATGTGAATTTTTGGATCCCTTTTGTCGTGGAGAAATTGCGACATTATAAATCCGCCATTGAACAAGTGTTAAGCGTGCGCAAGGCGCGAACAGAAATTTTGGGGCCCGTCACAAATGACTTTTTCGGGGCCCCCTCCAATATTTCACCCATAGTTTCGAAAAATTGGAGCCCCTTCAGGCTCGGGCCCGGGTCAACAGGTGTCCCTCCCCCCCCCCCCCCCCCGTGCAGTGCACGGCCCTGCACGCACGTAGAGGCAGAAATTCATTTTTGTTGGCGTGAAACACAAGAAAACTGAAGCGGATAATCAAATCGCGAATAATCGGGAGTTAACTGAAAATGGGATGATATACGGCAAAGTAGATACGCTTAGCTCTTGACAAATTCTTTGGCCAAATTTAAAATGAATGTTAAGATACAGCACCGCTCGAAGTTGCATACAAAAATTCATTCTGCCGTGGGAAGGTAAAGGGGCAGTATTTGCAGAAAATGAGTTTCTTCGATCTTTGAAGAAAAGCGATTTGGATTCCATACTAACAATAGGGAAATGCTGGGATTTAATGTATTTTTCGTGCATTATTTTCAGCGGAATCTGAATAAGCAAGTTTGTACCACAAAGCTTAAGTACAATAAATGACAAAAATGCAAAGAAAGAAAGAAACAAAGAAAGAATAATGTAAAGTTTGCAGATACTGCCCTAAAACAACAAAACAAAACTTCAAACAAAATCACGAGTAGAAATTATTTTTGTATCATTCTGTAATTCTAAATTCTCACCACAACGAAATATCAGTAAATTATCGAACGCAATGGGATAAACGAACGCAAAGAGAAAAAAGAACTATCTCTAATTTACATGGTCACATGACCGTGAATATTCCGTCACGGTATATCTATGAATTGCTAAACAAGCAGATGTAGATATTTTCTTTATTACAATTCGACCTGCGGTTTGAGAAACTGACCTTGACCAAACAAGCTTAATTTCAAAATTACGCTTCCGTTTTATCGTCTGTCGCAGCAGACGATGTCTGAATCGTTCTTTTATTGTTCGCATCAGCCTCGCGAGAAGGGGTTTGCGCGGATCATGTACGAGTAATTTCAGCACAGACAGAATTCGGTGTTCACTAACTGCTGAGACTCAACTATTTTATCTAATTAAAGTGGAAAAGTTTTAATAAGCTTAAGAGCAAAAGCAACTATAAATTGAAATATTTTGTAAAATTTAATCTTTGGGAAATAATTATGTTTTGTCGCTGATGTTCAAAAGGTCAATAAAAATGAACTCCCGATTATCCGCGGAATAGGGTGCCAGGGTAACCGCGGATAAGCGAAATCCGTTGATAATGCGAATAATAGATTTAAAAAAAAAAAAAAAAAAAAAAAAAAACGATACTAGTGTATAAGCTAAAAAAGGAATAACACTCACACATTCATTTAAATTTTAGCTAAAAACATTGCTACATTGCATCTTACATGAAATGTAAAAATAAAAAATAAAAACGAAAAGTAACTTAATCAGAAGTTTAAAAAATATTTAATGGCCGTTAAAAAAATAAATAAATAGATAAAAAATTAAAAATGTGTGAAAAGACTCGCAGACAATCCGACCGTCAAATAATCAGGAGTTAATGGGGTCGTTTACAAAATTTTAAAAGTATTTTTTTCTGAAAGCGCAAGCTTAAAAACATAGAATCTGACCATTTTTTAAATAATTTGTTTATGTTTCATATTTGTAAAGAAATACTTTAATCGATGCGCTTTCATTGTTTACGCCATCACAAATGACACTGTTGCCATTCACAGAGCAAAATATTTAATTTGCATCTTTACTCACGTGTATTGGCAACGATATGGTTGATAGCAAGCGTAAAGCGCAATATTTAAGTCGCTTCTTGATTATCATAACGTGGAAACGAAACGCGGTAGAAAGATGCGCCAAAGTGCATCATTTGTGACTATTATTCTATCAATTTTAGTGACTAAAAGTACAGTCGTCCATCGCTACTCCGCGCTTCGACTTTCGCGGTTTCACTACATCAAATTATGTCTTTAAGTAAGGTAAGCTCTTCTTAGGGACTGTAGTTGTACTAGTTGAGGGAGTGGAAGTTTAAAATCGCCGAAGAAAGTTTATCTCAATTTAACTTTAAACGCTAACTACAAAGCATAAACCACTGTATTATTACTAGGGGATAAATACATCTCTAATAGTGTTCAGCAACGTACTACTAGCTTTTTAAGCTGTGTGCGTATTACCTTTGATGAGGATAAATGTAGAAGAAGAAAGAAGGTAGATACGATCACTAACTGGAAATTAATTCATTATTGAAAAGTTGAAGTTGAGCTATTTTCATAGGTTAGTAGTAGTAGTGTCTAAGAACTGCATGTGTGCGTGTGTCCTTGATTTCCCAATAATTAATGTGAGATCGATTCCGTCTAATATATCTCGTTTTCTCATATCTTGTGCAATATATTAAGTAATACAAATGTAATGTTGGATAAGGGTGCTGTTTCATGTCTAGGGGGCTCTAACTATGTTAAAAACCTATTTAAATTATCGTCAGTAAGTTTTATGCCCTCTAATTAGGAAAATATTATAAATACAGAAGCCTACTTCGCGGAAATTCAGTTATCGCGGTGAAGTCTCAAACAAATTAACCGCGATAAACGAGGGTTAACTGTAGTACTTGTGACTGAAGGAAATAACCCCATTGTACATTCAATTTCAATCAAGTGCAAGTTGAATGTGTGGAAATTACTCTCATAGTAAAAGAGGTGCGTTTGTCTCGCACAACAAAAATGAAGAAAGAAAAAGACTTCTTAATACAGTCGTTATAGAGAAGCTATATATAGCGAATATATTCAATTATTAGCGAAAATTCCTTAAAAAAATCTCTAATGAAAGGTGGGCTATATTAATATTTGTAAAATTCAAAAATTTTCCAAAGCATCGTATTTTTCCAAATGACCCCCTCCGAGAATTCTGTCTGGATCCGCCCCTGCCAAACAATTAACTTTAATGTAAAAAAACGAGCTGATGTGTGCATCACATGACTTCCTTTTACTCTAATACTCCAGATTTAAAGATAATAGTGCCTCAGAGTGCGCAAAGAAACACTTTAAATATTTTCACCCCAAGTTTTTGCGAACTGAAGCGAAGAAAACGTTTTATACAGATAACTTTTCGCAATATTGGCAGTTTTAATATGATTCAATAGTTAACTCTCTAAATATCACCAAGAATGACCAAATTGAAACCAGATTTTTAAAAAAAAATCGCCAAGTTGGCGACAAAACTTGGCGACCAAAAACTTGGCGATATATTGCCAAGTGTTTGACAAATTATAGCACCGCTTGAATTTACATTGAAATGAACAATGATTTTATCCCAAAAAGGTGTAAAAGACCTCCTTTGGAACATCAGAATGCAACCAAAAGGGAAGGTGCACAACTAGTCCCCACTAGGAGTCTATGTACAAAATTTCAACTTTCTAGGACATACTGTTTCTGAGTTATGCGAGATACATACGCACACACACACATACACACATACATAAGTACATACGGACGTCACGAGAAAACTCGTTGTAATGAACTCGGTAATCGTCAAAATGGATTCTTCAGGTGTCTATACGTTCTTAGGCATGTATCCACGTGTTGTTGGGTTGAACAAAAAATCAATATTTATTCGGGGGCGAACAAAATGGAAATTAAGGCCGATTTTTGAGTGAAATTTTTTTCGCGAATACAATACTTCCTTTTTTGTAAAAGGGAGTAAAAAGGTGGGGGTGTCCTCTATTTACATTTTAGCAAGGATTCTGCATCAACGACTAGTTAGCGATGAGTAATTTAAGCAACTCATATCAAAACGATCGATAAAAAAAAGTCCCCTTTTCATGAATCTTCACAAAAAGTTAACATTGTCAAGGTCAGCCTTCACCTCATCACAGACGGACTACGTACGGTGCGACTCAGCGCCAAACATCCTTCCCCATTATCCCAAAAAGAAGTAAAAATTGTCAAGGTAATGCCCCAACTTATCAGAGCCATACTCAGAACCAGGTGGGAAAGAATAAATAGGAAATGACTGGAAACATCTTAGCGTAAACAATTACAAGAGAAAGAAGACAAACAAAAAATAAACTGAAAAGAGGACATGGCTCTGCAAGGGCTGTTGTTCCATGATGAGGAACGTACGACACAATGAATTGAACAATTGAAGAAATAGTAAACTGTCATTAAATCATTGGTAAATCCGATTTAGTTTCATTTTTACAACTGTATAAATATCTTGTAATAAATACCAATTCCAATGCAAAGAAATGTCAGTTTTGACGAAACAAATTTTCATGACCGATTTAACTTTCATTACAACGAACAAAAGTTGCGATCTCTTAAAGTTAGTTGTTACGAGATTTCACTGTAATAAATTCGAGAAACTTTCACCATCAAAATATTTCCAATACATGTTTAAAACTGTAGAATTAAAATCTGGAAACTATTTCACTTTTTTCTGTTTTCAAATTTCGTACACATTTCGGACAGAAGTCGGCAATTAATTTTAGTTGGGTCCGGTCACTTTCGAAAAATTTTATTAAGTTCCAGAATTAACTCTCATATTCTACACTAGCCATTAAAAAAGTGAATCATTTAAACAATTGCTTCCAAAAAACACTAGAAGAAACAATAAAAGTTGCGCTTCAAAAATTGTCCACATACATATATTTTGTAATAATTTATTTGTGTGATTTTGACTTTCAAAACGCTTTTGGAATTCCAGTTTTTCACCTTCTGCGGTGCGCCAATTCGCAACTCCAACGAACTGTAGGGGGCACTGAAGTCACTGTCTAATGGCGGAATTGAAAACTAAAACAAACGCACATGGTAACGAAGAAAATGCTAAAAGTGTTGTGATTTTTGTTCGTACGTATGATTTTTTCGCTTTATTCTTTTTAAATTAATTTTCAAAGTCTTGTGGATATTCTGGCCCACGTAGAAAGAAATGAGAATTCAAGAAGCATTACTAAACGTCAAAGATTAATGCAAACTACGTAGTTCGTAGTTCTAAGCAGCTATTTCCATGATGTTGAATTCGAAATTTATCAATTCTTGATAAAACTAAATAATAATTGTGGCCTGAAAAGAACAACAATTAATGCTAGAAAATTCAATATGACATTACAAATTATTATCGAAAGAAGATGATACTTCTTTGCCTTGCTTGGCTAGCGCTTATTTTTTTTCCATTTGTATCTGAGTTATTTCTCTCGAATTCCCGAATCGGTTCATTTAAAAATTTTCTGTTTCGATTTTTCTAATTTCTGAGTTACGATTTAATTGTGTCATGTTATGCAAATCATCAACAAAATTCTCACGGATATATGGTGGTAGTTTTCTTTTTA
This sequence comes from Uloborus diversus, assembly GCF_026930045.1. NCBI lineage: Eukaryota > Metazoa > Arthropoda > Arachnida > Araneae > Uloboridae > Uloborus > Uloborus diversus. The sequence continues at coordinate 157,917,176 of NC_072737.1, read as the reverse complement.
GTTGATTGACCATTATTTCTTTTCAGTTGATTGACCATTATTTCTTTTCACTTATTGAATTCTGTAATCTTACTACCATTTTATTCCACTCATGATAAAAATTAAAAATGGCTTAACTAAAAACGCGAAATCTCGCCAAGGCTACTTTGCTCGCACAATACCAAAATTATAACCCTAAACAAATTTGGCGAAACCTTTCAGCTGAGAATAAAAGGAATAAAGTAAATTCTTTCTAGGTTAAACATTTTTCATTTTGTTCTACGATAATAAATCCAAGAAAATATTTTGCATACTGTCCATTCCAACTAAATGCTGCTGTAAAATATGATTAGTTAAATTAATTTAAGATTAAAAAAAACTCATATTCTTACAAATTCATACAAAACAATAAAAAATTTTACCTGGTATAACGTTATCCAATTTTGTTAATCCAGAGTTTTCTTGTTTACACGTCCACCATTTAATACTTTTTTGAAAGAAATAAGGAAAACTAACATTATTTTGAGAAGCTCGAGGATACTCTTAGGGGACGAATTAATTTCTGTAGCTGAAAGCAAACTAAGACACATCGATTGCGTTAATAAATACTCAGAACAAACTGCCTGTGTTTACGTCAACAGACACACATGGAACTAAAACGTGGCAATGTTTTAGTTCCATCGGCAGTTTTATAAATCACCGCAAGGTAGCGTATTCGAGCGCTGGAGTTCCGAATTGCCGACTGCTGTTTCAGAAAATAGGGAATGAAAAGAAATAACTTCCACAAAAATAAATTAAGAGAATTAAGCAATCAAATTAAAATGAAATCATGAAAAAATAGTTTGAAAAAAGGGTAGAAGAATTAATCAAAGAAATATTTGCGGCAAAGGAAAAAACTGATGTGAATAGTGTAACCTTACATTCTATTTCGTATAGCCAGAATAAGCTAACGAACTTTCACGGAAAAAGTAAACAAATAAAAATAAAACCTCCACGGCTCAGCGAATACAGTTCCTATTCACAGCAGAGCGCACAGGCACACACATTCATCCATACCAGCAGTGGAGTGGGGCGGTGGGGAGAGGTTAGGAAGAATAAAAAGAAAAAACAAACAGTTGAGTGGCAGGGTAGAGGGGGGAAAAGGGAATACACGCAATCGCAACGCAGAGCGGTTGAGCTCGCTCAAGGTCACCTTGAGGACTAAGACGGCTCGAAAAGCCACTGCTCTCGCTCTTGCTGGTTGATTTTTCGCTATTTTAGCGTTATTATTCTAAGATTTTTAGATTATTAGCAGTCGTACATCTGCATAGAAGGCAGTGTTGGCTGTAGGAAAACCGAACTTTGCACAGACGCTGTTATTTTAGCAGGGATTATTTCGATGGACGCTCAGCGCATGTACTTCGTTTTCAGTTTTCACGTGATTTTATGAAAGTTCTGAAGAATATAGATTCAGAGCCCCCTTTGGTTAAAAATCAAACCTTGTTTCTTAAGCATATTCTGGCTTGTGTTCATGAAATTTGAAAAATAGGGGTTCAAGAGTAACTATAAGAGTCAGAGCGGAGTTTTTTTTAAAAATAGGTCATATTTTTGATAAAATTTTAGGCTAATAAATATCAAGTTCAAAATAGTAGGGATTTTAGCACAGTTAAAAAAAAATAGGACAGCCCCTACCCTAGTAACGATCATAGTTGATCAAAATTGCTCGTTCTATACCTTTCTTCTCCTAAATAAAAGGAATTGTCTACATTTGCAGAAAATTCGCAACTCCAGCGCTCGAATACGCTACCTTGTGGTGATTTACAAAATTAAAGAAAAAGGTAAAACATTGCGTTCCACGTGTGTCAGTTGGTAAAAACATAGGCAGTTTGTTTATTAGTATTTATTGACGCATTCGATCTGTCTTATATTGCTTTTGGCAACAGAAATTGATTCCTCCCGTAATGGTATTCTCGAGCTTCTCAAAATGATGTCAGTTTTCATTATTGTCTTCCTAAAAGTGAGTTGATTGTCGTAAATGGCGAAATCGTAAACACAAGAAAACTCCAGATTAACAAACTTCGCATTTGCATGAAATTAAAAACAAATATGCTGTTCGAAGCTTTTTTTTTTTTTTTTCGAAAGAGGATAACGTTATACCAGGTAAAATTTTTATTGTTTAATGTGACTTCGTAAGAGTATGTTTTTTTTTTCTTTAGCTCGAAAGAAAGATTTACTAACATTAGCAGAGGAATTCGGGCTTTCCTCTCAGCCCAGTTTAAAAATAATTAATTTAACTAACCTTATTTTACTGCAGAATTTGGTTGGAATGGACAGTATGCAAAAGATTTTCTTGAATATAGTATCGTAGAACGAACAACGAAATGAAAAATGTTTAACCGAGAAAAAAAATTTGAAGTAACAACAAAAGCCGAGAATTTTCATTCCCAAAATAGTGTGCCAACTTTACTTTATTGCTTTCATTCTCAGCTGAAGAGTTTCACCAAAAATTTGTTTAGGGTTAAAGAACACTTGGCGAGATTTCACATGTCAATTAAACCATTTTAATTTTTTATAATGAATGAATGGAATAAAATGGAAGAATGATTAACAGAATTCGATAAGGTAAAGAAATAATGGTAGATCAATTGAAAAGAAAACTACTATCATATATCCGTGAAAATTTCGTTGATGATTTGCATAGCAGAAATTAGAAACACAGAAACAGAAAAATTTTTAATTAACATTCGGCAATTTGAGAAAAATAACTCAGCTACAAATGCAAAACAATTACTGTTAGCCAAGAAAGGCAAAGAAGTATCATCTTTTGATACTAATTCGTAATGTCATGTAATTAAATTATCTAGCATTAATTGTTATTCTTGTCAGTCTTATGGCCACACTGAAAATGTAGTTCCATCAAGAACTGATAAATATCGAATTCAACATCGTGGAATTGGTTGCTTAAAACTACGAACTACGTAATTTGCATTAATTTCTGACGTTTAGTAATGCTTCTTGAATTCTCATTTCTTTCTACGTGGACCAGAATATCCACAAGACTTTAAAAATTAATTTAAAAAGAATAAACCAAAAAAAAATCATGCATACAAACAAAAATTACTAGGCTTACTAGCATTTTCTACGCTACGGCATGCGTTTGTTTTACCTTTTTCATCCGTCATTAGACGGTGGCCGCAGTGCCCCCTATAGTTTGTTAGAGTTGCGAATAGGTTTATTCCCCAAAATCGTGTTGTACAAAAGTATCGTTATTATTGGGCAATACGGCTGTTTTTGAGGCTCGGGTTTAATACACAAATGAATTTTCCACTGCATTGATAAAATTTTGAATGCGAGTTTTCTATTGATCAAAAAATGCATGTCATAACCGATAAAATATGCAATTGGGAGAACGACAATAAGAGTACCCAATGAAAGCAGTTATTCTCGTAGAAGAATTCGGATTCTTAGACTAATGAATATGCTCCAAATGAATCCATAAAAACTGAGAAATATAAAAATTTAAACGTATAAATTTCACATTTGTAAGTGAACGTTGCTTTAGGACAAAGGTTTTCAGTTGGTGAAAAGAACATTTGTCTGATTACATTTATCACGGAGTGCAAAGTGTGTTATGGCAGGGGAGAAGGAGAATTAGCGTGAGGATATTGATGCACGCATTTAAAAAGGCCACTAGTGCCTAATTAATGTATTGCAATCTCAAAGTTGAAAATGATGAGAAAGAGTTCCCGGGGGGGGGGGAAACAAAAAGAAAATAAAAAGTTTTCATTTCGTCCGGAATGTAAAAGCAAAATGGTAAGCTCCTAATTATGTTGTAAAAAAAATAAATAATATTTGTAGTGAGAACATAGATCGAAAATTGTACATAAAAAAATATAGCCGTGAAGAAACTCATTTTTACAAAACTGCGTCTTAATAATTAAAAGGCAAGTGCGAACATCTGTAACGAACAACCACCTGTGTAAACTAATACATGCTTCTATTTCTGCCTATAAACCTGATATTGGTCTTTCCATATTATTGGTGGTGAGATGTATATGTATGTTTTGATAACGTAAGAATAATCAGTGTACATACCATTTATTCCGAAAATCGCTCTTCTGAATGGAATTATCAATTGAAATTTGAGTATCAAATGATCAGGGAATTATCGTTTTGCAGTTCAGAGTACGATTAAGATAGTTTACATATCAATTGCTTTTGATAATTATTTCAAGTGAAAAAATTAAAAAGGTAAAACTATGTAACAAGTAGAAAATATTGATTTTGTTCGTTATGTTCTGTATGTATTCGTAGCAAATTCTACTGGTTTACTATTTTTTTTTTTCAGTCGCACTTCCAACAAAGTACCACCACCATTTGTCATAACGTATTAAAAAATGATATCTACTTCATTCAGTTAGAACAATAGCTGCAACCGTACTGCGGGACTGAAATTGCGCAACAGGAAGCGATTTGTGGATTTCTCTCCATGCAAGGTCCACAATGACGAGAAAAATAGGTACGAACAATCAATAGCGCCTATCGTTCAAATCTTAGTCAATATCAGTTTTGTTAGGAAGAAGCTAACAAAGAAAGAGCAGACCCAGTGATGCAATGAATGACGTCACAATGCGGACAATTCCATTCTGCTCGAGGGAGTTGTTGCAGGATCGTTCAAGAAAGAAATCAGGGAGAATCTATTTACTGTTGCCATTTTTTTTAAAATTACAATTACAATAGAATTTAAATAACCATCTCCTGATAGCATTGAATTCAAACATATAAAGGAATTTGATTTCGAAGTTCTGAAAGTTCTATACATAAATAAAATATTTTCAACAAGAGCTGCACCATTCTGAAAATGTACGCAGAGGGAAAATTACATCAAATAAATCGTACGCCTTTGTTTGGAACCGACATTCCAGCTTTATAACTGGACTCGGATAAAAGTGATAGTTTCAGATATTTTTTATCGACTATCAAAATAATACAAAGAGTTATTTTTGGAGTTTAATTTGTTTTTAATTCTTAAACCACTGTTAACAATTAGCATTAAATAAAGAAACTATTCCTACTTCATTTTTTCTAACTGTCTCTGAAAAAAATATTCCACCAACGAATTTTACTCCTGAATGAAGCAGTTAAACTAAAATTTTACCTTTACTCAAATTTTTACACATTTTTAGTTACGTAAGAAGAACAATAAAACAAATAATAAATTAATTACAAAGGGCAAAAAAAGTAATTTAAATAATTCAGAGTTCACAGCCCAGTCGCAGAATCTTCTGTATTAAACAGGAATAAGTTTCACAAGCCTAAATTTATTTCAGACTTTCAGCGATACCTAGTTAACCTTTTAGCATTAAAAGTCAATTATTTTTATGCAAAATTTGAATTTGCAAATTTTTGACAGATACCTAAGGATATACGTTCACACTAAATATATAGAAAAAGTTATGTTTTCAAGTGGATAAATAGCACCGCAGCTGAGAAATGAAGCCTTCAACTAGCCAAGAATATAATGTTAAAAGTAGCAGCAAAATAATATTATATTAAATTACAATTAAAAGTTTAGTAAGCATAATGATCAGCATGATAGAAAATTAGCAGAATCGTCGCGTCCGTTCATAGCGAAGTCGTATATAAAAAATTTATGGCCAAAAACGAAATATTTCAATTCCCCTTGTATTCCAGAGAAAAATTCACAACGAAATCACTCATTCATAGCGAAGTAAAAATTTCTTTTTACTGATAACGGAATGAAGGGAATAAAATTCCGGAAAAGAATTCACCTATGCTCGAAATACTATACATATGAGCCATCGCCTGCAAATGTCGTTGCTGAAGAGCGAAAGCATTTCAAGTAAAAAATCAAAGGAAGCAGATAATGACAGAAAAACTGATTCAATTGAAAAACAGTAATGACTTGTGGTATACATAAAAAAATACAAGCGTTTTAGAATCTTAGTCAATAATGAAATGCTGAAAATTGTTTCTTTCTTTTTTTTTTTCTTAAATAGTTTTGATCACCGTTTTTCACGTTTGACTGATTTTTTCTCCCCCACCCCATTATTATACACTTTAGTTTTTTATACATTCATTTTTACGATTGAATAATATTTGTTACGTACTTTTCATTAGGTCTTTTCGACATAACGTCGCGACTAGTCATAAGGCAACAGGAAAACAAATATAATAGAAATTCAGAAAAAATGTTCCTTAATTTACATTTCAATTTGTATAAATATCGCTTTCATAAGCAAAATTGCACTCGCCCTTTCCCTTTTCAGGAAGATCGCAACCTATGCGGCGAAAAAACACTTGGAATTACATTTGTTAAGCACTTGCCCTAAAAGTCCGTTCATTAACATAGTTTATTAGAAGTCTTAAATTAGTAAACATAGTTAATTAGAATTTTAATTTTATTTCTTTTTATTCAATTTTTTGAAATATATTTACGAAAAGAGCACCACAAGTGCTCAAAATTTTTTACTACATCGAATATGCTTTTCGTCTCTCCATTAAAACTAATTCATTTTTTTAAATATAAATCATTTTAGATTATTTCTTAAAAAACGAAACGACACTTAGAACGACAACAAAAACATGAAGGAACAAGATACGCAGGAAAATAAGAACTTTTTGAGAAAAATAAATTTGATACAAATTAAGAATCGGGTCGTTTCCAAAATTTTAAAGGTATTTTTTTTTTCTGAAAGAGCATGCTTAAAAACATAGGATCTGACCAATTTTTGTAAATAATTTGACTGTTTGATATTTTTAAAAAATTATTTTAATCGGTGCGCTTTATTGTTTACGCTTCTGCCGATGACATCCATCACAAATGATAAAATGCCATTCAGTGTTTCCATTTACAGAAGAAAATATTTAATTCGCTTCTTAATTATCACAACATGGAAACGCGGTGGACAGATGCGCTAAAGTACATCATTTATGACGTCATAAAGACCACGCCTTATTTTCAAAATCGGACCTTTTAAAAAATTAATTCACACACTTCCGATTACTACAGAATTGAGCTCAAATTAAAAGCATAACGTAATTTTTCAAATCAAGGATTTAAAATAAATGCAATTAAATTATTGATAAAAATTTTTGCTAACGATTCATATATTTCTTTGAGTACTTCAATAAATGATTTTTTTTTTTTTCTGGAAAGTTCTTAATTTTACTGAACACAAAAGTTATAATTAATGACTAAAAGTACGTTTTTACAAATATTAACGGTAAACATTAACTTTTTTTTTTTTCAAAAATGGTCAACAAAGAACAAATATCCGAGAAAAGCAAGACAATTTCAGGCAAAAGGTACACAATATGAATATAGCAATAACAAAATCAATCGATTTCAGAACAAGAACATAGAAATTTCATACATTGAGATACATAAACGAATGCAAATGCTCAGGCCATCGAGATTCAGCTTAATTAGAAATGCTTTTCTCTAGTTGAAAAAGGTTGTGCCACTGTGTTGGACAAAATAAAGGACTGCATGTTATAACATGAACATTTGTTATGCGGCACTTAGACCGAAACTCCAAATACGTTTTTATTAGTGTTATACATGTTGCAAAAAACAGCTATTCTAAAATTTAAAAAAATGCTGAAAATGTGCTTTCATTCAAGTGTTAGGCGTAGTACAAAAAAAAAAAAAACTCATTTATGGTATTAAAATCGACTGTAGAACTCCTATTGTATGGCATGAATGATTTACTTCTTTCATTGACTGTCACAAATGCTTCAAAAAATGGCAAAACATAAAACGATAATACACAATGAATTCAGTAAACATTAATATTTTTTTCAAAAATGGTCAATAAAGAATAAATATTCAAGAGAGAGAAAACAAGAAAATTAGTGGTACAAAATACACATTAGAGCAGTAACAAAATTAATCGATTTCAGAACAAGAACATAAAAATTTCATAAAAATTTATGAATACAAAAAAAGACAATAAAATCCAATTCATTTGTAATAGATTTTAGTATAAAGTTGTACATACCAGTGGATGCTCTTTTTGTGCCCAAGAGAACTGAAAAAGAATTTTTAAAAATTAGTCAACGCATCCACAAAAGAGGAAAATTTTTAAAACATATTAAAAACATTTTTCTCATTCAAAGTGTTGCCACTATGATAGTTTAACTTTAAAAAAAAAAACATATCCTATAAATAAATTTTAATTACCTAAGAAGCTCCATTTTAAGTAAGATATCGTGCGGGACGAAATAATGCATAAGTAATACAAAGATAAGAACTGAAATATTAGCATGTTCTAAATGCCAAAAACCTCGGCGTTGTATATTCTGTTGAACGAAATTTTTATTCCTGGTATTTCGTGGGGTTTCCGCTTTTCACTTCAGTTATAATAAACTTTCTTGCTTAGGAAAAAATAAAGAAAAAAGAAAGGTCAACAAATCGAATCATATTGTTTACATCAAAGTGCGAACTCGCAGACACAACACAAATGATCATTTTAAGGAACGAGGTCAGACGAGAGTTCCAAGTACGATGCATAAATTTCATTCTTTTTCAAAGATGTATTTCAATGTATAAATTAGGAAGATGTTTCCCCCTCTCCCGACCATTCATATGATATTGCTTGTCAGCAAAAGGCGTAGCCTCAATGGATCGACTCCTTGGAAGGCGGGGTTTGTTACGTCACTGGCCTCTCATTGGCTCCAGCTGACTGAAACCGAAGGATAACAACTGATTTCGAGCATCGTCGCTATTGCTTTCAGTTGTGCTTATTTAGTTGAAGATACAAGACGCTCGTACCCTATCTAGATCGCAAAAAACAATTAAGTTTCTTGACTCTTATTATATTTTTCTTATTCAGAGTAACAATGCAATTTTCACTGATGGTGTCAAAACTAAAACAGTCGTCTCTAGCTTACTTAAAAGCTTTGATTTTCTGTTTCATACTGTCCTCATTTTCGATCAAATAAATGCAAGTGTTTGGGTGTGCTATTTCAGTAAAGCCCCTGATCAAAGGTGTATTTGAAGGGGGGGGGGAGCAAAAAGGGCCTATTCAAATTAGTTTAAAACCACTCATTTTGAAAAAGGATTTTAATATTTTCAAACTTTAATTTAAAGTTTCTCATAATGTTTGACTTGGGCTCCTCCAAAAATAAATTCCTGCATAATCCCTGATTTCACCTCGAAACTGTTGGCTATACAGAAGTATGGAGTCTGTAGGCGTGAACAAAAAAAATCCTTAAACAAAACGCAAAACAGGAAAAGAATGTATATTCTGGCTCTGATAAATTGCCTTCCGATCCGCCGTTGATTAAAGGCTTTCATTTTTTAAATAGGGGTGAGAAAAGCCGGTTTGCGTTACGATAACGTTTATTGGCGTTGTGCCAATCTAAGAATTTCTCTAGACTCAACAAAAATGAACTGTTCCAAAAGTTTATAAAAAGCAATTATTCAAGCAAATTTGTTCTACATAAGAAGGATTCCTTTTGCACGTATTAAAAATGCTAATAGAAGGTGAAGAAAAAAAAGAAAGAAATATCTTCGCAAGCAAATGAAGTTTTGAGTTCATTTGTTTCAAATTGGTTCGGAACTTTTAAATAATTACCTTGAAAATGTTCCAAAGCATGACAAAATTAGAATCTTGGATGCTCAGAAATTTAAAATTATTTAATAATGTTTTTCAGGGAGTGTTTGGGCTTTCCACAAGGTAAAACTATGTTTGGCGTTCAATTAGCAAAACCACAAGTATTAGGGGTTGAAAATGCGCTAAAATCCATTCGAAAGGAGCGAAACAAAATAAATGACATGAAAATTCTAAAAGTCTTTCTTTACAATTGCTCTGTTTTATAAGTATGGGTTGTTCGTTGTGGGAACAAGTTTTTTAATCGTAGCCAAAAACAAAATTGAAAATAATAATGTTTATTAAAAGGTTTTAAATACGCGGGTCGGTTGTACAGACTTTCAGATAAATCTATTTCTACAGCAAATGAAAAAGTAAATAAATAAATTTTAAATACTACTTCGCAATGTAACAAAATTCGCCAGAATGCGCGTCACAATTAAAATTTTATAGTTTATATCTATTCATGGTACAAGAATCTAACTGGCCGCCGCTTATTCTAACTCTTAAAACCCAAGGACATTTGTAGGGCAAAGTTTCTTGTGCAACCTTCCCTCTTTTTCGGTTTTTCCTTCCTTTTTTTTTTTCAGGAAAAGGGATATGCAGCTGAACGAAGCTTGTCCCCCTCCCTATTTCACCTCTACCAGCAGAGCATGCATTTGTTTGTGACCCCTATTTTTTCCCACCCCAGTTTTAACGTGGGCTTTTTAGAAACAGGTTGTTTTGCTTCCCCTGTTCCTTTCCTTCCGACAGATGTAGATAGCTTTCAAAAATATGAAGGTGATAAGGGGAAGGTTTTTTTTTATTCCTCGTCAACAAAATTTATGAAGCAGCATGTGGAAGGGGGGAAAAAATGATGGCTGTGATATAGGTTCGGAAGAGAAGTTTTATACTTATTTTTCCTTTGAGGCGGCACAAAAATGTGTTTAGAAGGTTGTTTACAAATACGAAGAACTCCAAATATCCGAGTCAATTGGGATTGAAACCCATTCAGGATAATCAAAAATTCAATATAATCGGATTTTTTCCAAAGAAAAGGTCTATTTTCATTAATTTCTGTCTGTCTGTTGAAAATTAGAGGAAAAAAATATTTTTCTTCAAGAAATAGGATCTTAATTGAGTGCGACACCCAGCGACGGCAATAGACAAAGTAAATTTACGTCATGAATATTTAATCTATAACTTCAAGGAACTTTAAAACTTTCCGTTACTTTAAAAAAATAACCATTTAAAAAATATATATGATTTTTGTGTGTTTAAATCATAGCGAAAATGCTTTAAAAATTCCTATTCTAATTTATGGTATATGTTAAAAAAAAAAACACTCGGCAAAATTCATTGGGCTTTCAAACAGCAAATGTTTTTTCGTCATACATATACCCTCCCAAAACATTGCTAAATATTCCAAATATACATTATTCTTCAGTAGCATATTTTAATTCTTTACAGAAGACTAAGGAGTGGATATTTTCTCATGCGCACACACCAAGCTAAACAGGCAACACTAAGATAAAAATAGATTCAACAACATTTGTGCATTTTAGTGATTATTGGCAACAACAGAGGTTTTAGTTTGCTCTCATATACTTGAAAAGGATGAATTGGGTACGTTGCCAAACAAAACATACGGCATTTCATTTCAATTGAATCTGAAATCACAATAGACAATTGAGACTTAATTAAAATCCAAACAGTTTGAATTTCGAACGACCTATGGCCCAAATTATTTCGGATTTTAGACTTTCGACTGTAATTCTGTGCAATAGAAATAAATGCATCAAGGATATTATTGCGTAATCAAATATTGACGATAGTCTCTGTTTACACAGCAGGAAGAATGCTGGAATGAGAAATAAAACTTATCTCGCAGATAAGTAGCGGAGCAATATTTCAGGAACACGATTTGTGCAAAACATTTTTATTGCCTTACTACTTACGAAGTTGACGTTTACATCTTTTTGTGAAAGCGATGAGAAAATCAACAATGTACAGTACAATTTGCAAAAAGAAAAAAAAAATGTATTACATGGGCTTGGAAACAAAACCTTTTAGTCTTTAAATAAGGATTATTTTTTGAATATCTCTCTGCAGGAAGAAAACAAAAACGAATTTCATCAAACAAAATGCAAATCCGCCCCGCACCCCATAAGAAAACGAACTACAATTCGAACAAAATGAAATTTCCCGCAAACCGCAGGAAAAAAGAATTTAATCAGAATACCCATTTCAATTTCAACAGAATGAAAATTACAATATAAAAAGTCTTGCAATTTAATTTTGTACAAAAAAAAAAAAAAACTGACACATGGATTTTTTGTTAATTTATTTGAACCAACATATTAGTTTAATTTTTGAAAAAAAAAACTACGTTTTGTGAAGTTTTTGCATAGACATGTGAAAAACGAACAAAATATTTGTTTTTCATTTTTGATGCTTCAACTTTTTCAATGAGCCAAATGTTTCTTTTCTTTCTTTCTTTCTTTTTTTTTTTTCTTTTTTCTTTTTCTTTTTTTTTTTTTTTTTATTTCCGGAATAAATTCAAATGTTTCTCATCACTATTCGAAAATATTCGAATGAATGGAATAAATTCCAACGAGAAGAAAATTAATTTGCAAGGTCAGTTCAAGGTCAACCTTTTTCCATGTTTTTACGATCTATAAAATTATGAAAATAACAAGTTTTGCACAACAGTCCATAGAATTTCTAGAAAGGTTTTTTTCACATATGCACACGTGCGTAGAAATAAAAAAAAGAAGAAAAATTAATTTGAATTTTGACATTTTGAATTCAAATTATGTATTTTGCAATCACGAGTGTGTGTATGTAGGCGTGTGTGTTTGTGTGTGGGGGTATGTGTGTTTGTGTGTAGGGGGTATGTGTATGTGTGTGTAGGCATGTGTGTTTGTGTCTGTGTGCTGGCATAAGTGTGTGGGTAGTTGTGTAGATGAATGTGTGTGTGGGGGGGGTATATGTATGTGTGTGTAGGCATATGTGTTTGTGTCTGTGTGCAGGCATGAATGTGTGGGTAGTTGTGTGTACGTGTTTGTGTATGTGTGTAGGTGTATGTGTATGTGTTTGTGTGTGTGTGTAGGTGTATGTGTGTGTAGGTGTATAAGTGTGTAGGTGTATGTGTATGTGTATGCGTGCGTGTGTGTGTAGTTGTGTATGTGTGTGTGTGCGTGCGTGTGTGTGTGTAGTTGTGTATGTATGCGCGTGTGTGTAGGACATGGATGCAACCTGCAGACGGCTTTCGCTATAGGAGCAGCATCGTGAGGACCCGGTCGACGGTGATGGTGCGGAGGTTGGCGGTGAGAAAATAAAATCAAAGGACATCAAAACAGTCAAATGAGAACAATAAGCAATCGTGATTGCTCAAAAAAAAAAAAAAAAAACTCTTCAGGGAGGAAAAAAAAAAGGGAGAGGGAGATTACATTATTTGTGTCAAGCGACAACAAATCTTACCCCTCCATTTTAATAGTTAGAAAAAGTGCGTCTAGTTATGGGAAGACCGACTGAAAACTTCGCGATAAAGGAACTATATAGCAGTAAAGATACATTCTTCTAAATTAATTCCAATAAAACAGATCACTGTATGTCATCTTCAAATCAAAGAACAAAATGTAAATCAACCCGATTTGGACTTGGGGGGGGGGGGTAAGAAAGCATTGCCGTCCACCCCCACTCCATTTCAAATGTATTAACAAAAAAAAATGGAGATAATATACTAGAAAACGTTAAGATGAGCAAAAAGGGGGAAAAAAATGACTGTCATTCACATAAACAATTGAATAGTAAACTAAAACAGCATAAAAATTGCTTTTAAAGTAGGATATGGGAAACCTCAAGCAATGGGGGCCCTGGGCATGTGCAGGGGCGTGCACGAGGGGGGGGGGGGGGAGGACACCTGTTGGCCCGGGTCCGAGATTTTTAAAATGAGGGTGAAATATATGTAAAGAAGTAGGGGTAAACAAGGTGGCGTAAAAGTCATTTGTGAAAGGCCACAAAATTTCTGTGCACTCCACTGGGCATAAGCCTCACTTACCCATGCGGAAATCAGGGCCTGAATTGTAACAAGCACAAAAGAAAGTATCATTAAAAACTACTAGAAAATGGGATCGTTTCCAAAATTTTAAAAGTATTTTTTTTTTCTGAAAGAGCATTCTTAAAAACATATGATCTGACCATTTTTTAAATAAATAATTTATTTAAGTTTAATATTTTTAAAAAAAATACTTAAATCGTTGCACTTTTATTGTTTACACTTCTGTCGTGTGATATCACAAATGATGAAAATGTTGCCATTCACAAAATATTTGATTCGCATCTTTATACTCACGTGTATTGGCAACGATATGGTTGATAGCAAGCGTAGAGCGCAATTTTAATTCACTGCTTGATTATCATAACGTGGAAACGTAGTAGAAAGATGCGCCAAATTGCACCATTTATGACGTCATAAAGACCACGCCTTGTTTGAAAAATCGGACATTTTAAAAAATTAATTTTAAAAAAACTGTTGGGAAAATGAAAGTATTTTCTGGGTCCTTTTTTTTTTTTTTTTGCTCAGTCTATCCATTTCAATGACTAAAAGTAGTACTTAGGACTGAAGGAAACCACCCCCATTCTGTATCATTGTTTCCAAAATAAAAATTGTAGCTTAAAAACAGCCAAATAAGATATTCTAAAATTAAATTCATTTCAGAAGAAAGTTACTAAGTATAAACAACGCAAATGGAAAAGGAAAAAAAACTCCTTTTAAATTCATAAAGACAAGCCAGCAAAACAAGATTATAGAAAGAGAGGGAAGAAAAAATACGAAAACATTTAGGGCGCTGTCGTAATCGCAGTTAACAGACGACAGTCTCCTACAAGGTTAAAACCTATTTCTTTTTTAGCTCGTGGTGTTGGAAGAGTGGAACGTTTTTCGGGCACAGTTCCAACTATCACTAGTCTAAGTGCCATGTCTCGTTTTTGTCCCACGCATCGTTGAACGCTCAGGCGATTTTTTAAATGTTTTTCGAATTTCAAAAAAAAAAAAAAAAGTTTTAAATTTTTCACTTCAATTTTTCAGGTATTATTTTCTTATTTATTAAATTGATTATGATTATTAACTAGAAAATCGCCCGTCAAGGTATGACGGGTGAATATTGCTTCTCCTTTTCTACACTTTAAAGAAGCAATAACCTGCTTCTTTAATTATTATTTAAATAATTGTCAACTAATTGTTTAATATATTTAATACATAATTAATAACTTCTTATTAAATAATTATTAAATAATAATTATTATTTAAATAAAATATTATTTTTGGCTGATTTGGAAAAACCCGAAACTTTCTCTGGTAACCCTTGCTCCGCAACAATGAAAAATCCGATCCAAAATGGCTAAACTTAGCTGATGCGCCAGCCTATCTATATAGCGGCTCTATGTTAAACCATGGCCCTACTAAATACGCATTCAGTGGGGCCATGGTTAAACATTACCAAAACATAGTATCAAATTATCATGCCATGGCGCGATTTCATTGTTGAAACACGTGCGTTACTCGATCATTGGCCATAATACAAATGAGAATTTTTTTAATGACTAAAACTTGGCCAAGGGCAAAACCTCGTATTAAAACAGGGCTCCCAACAGATTTTTAGTTTGTTTCCCAGGGAAAGAAGGACCTTAATTCTGAAGAAAAGGAACAGGGTGGGATGGTGGTATCTCCGACGAAAATTCTTCCATCACCTCCTCGAACTGAAGACTCGCACGCGAAAGATTCTTTAAGCCCATACATAATAAATGCATGAATATTGCAATCGTTCCAATTTTGGACAACTTAAAATAAAGCAGGAAAATTAAACACAAAACTTAAGGAAGTGGATATACAAAAGAGGTAGAAACAGTGGAATCACAACTACGTTTAGCAGCAAGAGGTGCTCAAATTATCAAAACAAAAATCATACTTAAATTCAAATAAGTTCGAAATAAAGCCACCCATCGAGCTATTTCAGGTTCATTTATTTTTCGTATCCGCGTGAAAACAAAATGACAAAATTATATTTGTTGCCAAAACACAGTAAAAGAACACAACCAAAGTTTTGGCAAACAATTTAAAAATGTTATGAATAGAAAATTTTAATTTACTCGCAACTCCTACAAACTAGAGCCGATTCGCAACTCCAATAAACTATAGGGTGCGCTGCAGCCACTGTCTAATGGCGGATAAAAAAAGGTAAAAACAAACAAATGTGGGAACTGATAACCTGCTTTGACGCTTAGTGAATGACAGTAATTTTTCATCGTGTTTGTGGAAAGCTTTCTTTTTCATTCTTCTGAAATTACATTACATCATAAACTGGCTGAAGCCCGTAATTTACCCCAAAGAAAACACGTGGAATGGAATGTTTTACCTTTTTCTGTAGTGTAGTATTGTTAATCACCGCAAGGTAGCGTATTCAAGCTCTGGAGTTGCGAATAGATAGGCCGACGCATCAGCTTAAAGTTTTTGGATCGGATTTTCAATTGTTGCGAAGCTAGGGTTACCACAGCAAAGTTTCGGGTTTCGCCAAATTCGCCGTAAATAATATTTTGTTTAATAAACAATTCACGTGTGTGAGTGTGTGTGCAGCTAATAATGGCTCGCAGTGAACAATCACCAAACGCGATAACTCGCCAGAAAAGACACGTCCAAACACGCGCTCTGATCCAAAATGGCTGATCTTAAGCTGATGCGCCGGCTCGTATATATAGGGGCCTTACTACAACCTATAGGTGGCACTGCATGCCACTGTCTAATGGCGGCTAAAAAGGGAATAACAAACATGTGCCGTAACGTATAAATTGCTTTTAAGCTTAGTGAACGGCAGTACTTTTTTTTCGCTCTTGCTTTTTTTTATGCATATATATTCTTCTAAAATGCATTTTTTAAGTCTTGATGGATATTCTGGCCTAAGTAAAAAGAGATGAGAAATCAAGAAGAAAAATTACTAAAACTTTGTACGAATACCTAACATAAAGAAGGTTAATTCTATATTAATATTAACCTAATTATAATGTCCTAACATTAACCTCTAATGTCCTTATTGAAGCAATTTTTGAATGTTGTAATCTAGAAAATAATTTAATACTTTTTAGAGCGAACCAAGCGAATAGAAATAGTCTTTAGAATTAAAACACAATTTTTATATTTTATTTTAAAAGTTTTTCGTTTTTAAACTTTTTTTGATGTGAATACTCTTATTGAAATTTAAAACATATTTACCTCCCTGTTACCTAGGGTTGCCAAACGTCCCGGTTTTCAGATAAAATCCCTGTGTCCCGACCGGTTTACTTCATGTCCCGGTAAAAGATAAATGTAATTACAAATGAACAAAAAGTCTAAAAATTAATTAACTGAGAAAGATTATGTGGGAAAATTACTTTGTCATTTGTAAATTTGACTTGAAAAATTAATAAAGGATTAGTTCCAAGTCCTTGCCAATGACAAGTATGTAAATATTGTTCAATTCTTTATTCCTCGTTCAAAGGTTTTCTTCTTACTAAAATAACTTTTAAAAGTTCCACAAACAAGAAGAAAAAAATTTTAAATTATGTGTTGCGTCATTTCCTATTACCCTTGTTTTAGGTTCGTAATGGGGTCGATTCCAAAATTTTAGAAGTATTTTTTTCTGAAATAGCATGGTTAAAAACATAGAATCTGACCATTTTGTAAATAATTTCTTTTAAGTTTAAATATTTTTAAAAAATTACTTAAATCGGTGCTCTTTCATCGTTATAGCGCTTTTGCCGATGGCATCACAAATGATGAAATGCCATTCAGTGTTGCCATTCACGGTCCAAAATATTTAATATAGTTGATAGCAAGCTTAGAGCGCAATTTTAATTCGCTTCTTGATTATCATAACGTGGAAATGCGTTAGAAAGATGCGCCATAGTGCATCATTTGTGACGTCATAAAGACCACGCCTTTTTTGAAGAATCGGACATTTTAAAAAATTAATTAAAAAAATAGCTGTTGGGAAAATGAAAGTATTTTCTGAGTCCATGTTATTATTATTATTATTATTATTATTATTATTATTATTTTGCTTATTCTATCAATTTCAGTGACAAAAAGTACTATTTTTGACTGAAGGAAACAATCCCATTATGACCATTTACTCACAGCATTGAGAATGAACTGCTCTGTAAAATATTCTAAAAGCCAGCCAGGGGTGTGTACCCTTTTGAATACTCGTGACGCTGGGGGCGGGGGGCATTCCGGTGTCTAGGTTGAACATTTCAGAAATCTGGCAAGCCTACTGTATTACCTGTTCTTATTTTTAAAAAAAAATGTTTGCGCGAATATAAAAGCAATTTTGATCAAGTATAGTGAAAAAAAAAAGTAAACGCTTTTGAAATGAAGACTTGACTAGAATCAAATAATGCTCGAAAACCTGCATATTTTGAAAAAATTAAAATTCCCAAAATGAAAATTACTTAAGTTCAGCCTTATAATTTAATACGTTAAATTTATTAATAAAAATAACTTGAAATTTACTATTACTTATCATGGTTTTTGGAAACAATTAAAAAGCAGATGTAATTTAACTCAAAATTGCTATACTATCATTTTTAATTGTTTTTGAACCGGATGTAAAAGCAGGCATTAATGACAGGGTGTGCGTTAAGAAATAGTCTAATAAAAAATGAGTCACATCATAAGTTGCCGCGAGCCACACATGACTTGCAAGCTAGCTGTGGGTTGGGCAGTATAAAAGAAAGCTCACTGCCCTAAAATAACTCCCGCTACGTTATTGTGGTCATCAAGAAGTCAAGGTCATTTGAAGGGGATATCATTTCAAAACGCTTAGGGTCAAAACAAAAATGCTCAAAACAACCACAAGCACTGTCGAAGAAATTTATATTTCGAAACAATAAAATCGATTTAATTAGGGCCGCCCCACCCGAAACCCATCTGTTCAGAGAAAATATTCCTTCCTCCACCAAGAACATAATCTCTTTCGCCCCAAAAGGAGTGGTGGCGGAGGGAGTGGGGGGAATAAAGATCATTCCATTCACGTAATTCTCAGGCACAAGGGCAACCGGACTCCTGATGGATGGAGGACGTTGGCAACATAGTCGGGGAGAGGGAGGGGGTGGAGTTTATATCGATTTTTCTTGGCCGAGGAAAAGCTGGCGACCGATTGCGCGATGCCGTGACGAAAGCTTCGCCACGTGACTGAATGGCGGGAAAGGGATGGAGAAAGGGGGAGACATTCTGCGCTCTTAAGTACAAGTCGTTTCGTTATTGTTGTAGTTCTGGCATCGATTGGATGTGATGTGAAGGTTTGAGAATTCACTCGCTAGTACCAGAGAAGCTTAGCCGGGATAGTCGAAATTGTTTGAATACTGAATAGTACTATACTTTTGCTTTCAACACAAATAAATGGAAAGAATGTTTAGCAAGTGTCTGGAGTTCTGAATTTAGTTCACTTAGGAGAAACGGAGCTGAGGACCACTGATAAAACGTGATTCTGCACGAAAATCTTTCTGAAATCCGATAAGATTAAAATAATTCTTTTTTTAGGGGAGGAACTATCCCCCCCCCCCCCAAGGAAAATTTTCAGTCATTAATTCTGGGGAAAATTTAAAAGTCTAAAGTTTTTCACAATTAATCCTTGCCGCAAAATTACCAACCTCAACCCTGATTAAAATATTCGGAGGATTAAAACTCAGGCAGTCTGAGTAGGTATACAGCCGCGTGGGTATTAGCGGTTGTAACCTCATTTCGCAAACGTAAGGTTAAAAATAGGGACTCCTCGCAGAGTTCTAAGATGGTGAGATAAACAAAAAGCTCTTGATAAAACGCGACTTGGCGACGGAAGCGCTTTTCGAGCAGACGCCGACATCCACTTTACAAAGAAGAAATGGTAAGTGTTCGGGTTAAAACAGCTAAGTAAAGAAAGCGTTCTTAGTTGAAATAAAACATTTAAAAGTAATTTAAAAAAAAACGACGAGTTACGAAATTTTACAGTAATCCAGGCGCTCCTTATTTTTCATTGGGCATAAGTTTATCCTAGTTTATAAACAAACACAGTCTGCCCACTGACTATATGGAGTTAGCAAACGTCCAGTTACCACGAGTCTATCTGTATGAGGGGTGGGGGGGGGGGGGGGGGGGAGTAAAAATTTGATGCCTGTTTTATTTTTCCTTTAACAAAAACTTTCAGAGTCGTTTATCTACATTCTCATCAAACTACCCATAATCTTTAAAGTTTCAGCATAGAACCTCTTATTTTGCAATTTATGTACAGCATGGCTTAATTTCTAAAAAAAAAAGTGCAAGAGCCCTTTAATCCCAGACACCTACTTTTTAAGCATAAATGTCCTGAATTTCGCTTAAAATGTCAAAAGTCGCATAAAAGTGAAAAGAATTGCAGGAGCTCAGTTCCCGTGAATTAAGCCCAGATGTACAGCATACACTTTGCAACTTTTACGACTGTAGCACTGTTCATTTATTGGTAACCGTGAACTTCTAATATTTACTACTAATAATAAAGTCTCTGTCTGGATGTCTGTGACGCGCATATCGCCTAGACCGTTCGACAGATTTTCATGAAATTCGGCACAAAGTCAGTTTGTAGCATGAGGGTGTACACCTCGAAGCGATTTTTTTGAAAATTCGATTTTGTTCTTTTTTTATTCCAATTTTAAAAACATTTTACCCAGCAAATTATCATAACGTGGAAGAGTAGATTACGAAATTATCATAACGTGGAACCGTAACATGGGCGAGCAAATGAACATAGCCAATTGGCAAGAAATTCATCATCCATTATTTGTAAATATACAGGAGAACCAAATAATCTTTTAATTTTATACTACGAGCAAAGCCGTACGGATTTTTCCAGTTTAGAAATAAAACATAACGAGCATTTGTTTGAGTACTAACGATTTATTCTTCACCGGTGAGAGCCCACTTCAAAACTTACAAAATTTAAGTGGGAAACACTTCTATTTATTTTTTTAACTTTTAGAAATACTTAGGATTTTCGTAAATCTTAATTAAGAAGTAATCAGCGATTATTGACTTGTAATATACTGCAAAAGCTTAAATTTGTGTAAAAATAACTGAAGTAAATAAAGCAGTTTGTGACATTCCCTAAAAATTTAAAACTATTTTCAAAGTCATTTGAATGTCAAATTGTTCGGAAGCACAATGACGTTTAGGGGTTACATATGAACGTGTTTCATTTTTTCAATTTGCCGCTAGTTAAAATTTTCCTTAATCTTGATTAACAAGTAATCAGCAGTTATTGGATTGTAATATACTGCAAAAGATTAAATTTGTGCAAAGGTAATTAAAGTAAAGTAGTTTGACTTTTCCCAAAAAATTAAAACTGTTTTGAATGTCAAAAAGTTCGGAAGCACAATGACGCTTAGGGGTTATATGTGCACATGCTTTTTCCCCACAAAAAAGATTCCCGGTCGGAAAAGGGTTTTTTACGTGTACATCACCCTTTAACCCCAGCGGAAATCCACCCCCGTAAAACTACGCTATCTTTCTCTTTTTTGTTGTATTTTGCTTTTGAACTTTAGGACATTTTTTTCCGCCTTTGATTCAAAAAAAAAAAAGAGGGTTCTGCTTCGAGAAGCAGATGCAAAGGGTTAAATGAAGGTTGACACCTGCACATGTTTAATTATTCCAGAGTTTGTGAATTACAATAGAAGTTTAAGATGCCTTTTGAGTTTAGAAATAACTAAAAAGGGATGACAATAATTTACTAGCAAATGAGTATTCTCAGTTTGAATTCTAAAAATTTACGGACTTAAACGTGTATGTTTTTTATTCAATGGCAATGTCAGTTACAGGTCAAATTGAAGTTTTGTCTGTCACATTGATTTTTTTTCCTAATGTCCGTTGTCACGATTACACTGAGAATTGTGCAATTACGAACGTTACAATTTAGAAAGTTTTAACAAAAATCATCTTGCGTTTAAAAACAAAGAAAAATAAATAGACCTTTCGATTGATGCAAAAATAAAAAGTGTAATAGGCAAGAGCGCCCATATGGGGGGGGGGTAAGGGGGGTTCTACCTCCCCCCTTAGAAATTAAAACTTTTTTGCTTTTAGTACTTTTTTTCTTTGCAAAAATGTAAAAACATTTCTTCTCCAGCCATTAATGAACAATTTATTAAAAATGTCAAATTTTAGTGACTCTAACTGTCCTGAAAAGGGAAAATATCCTGCTAAACCATGATTAAAATATTTGAGCCCCTCTTACAATTTTGCATATGGGCGCCCATGGTAATAGGACTTCTTCCCCTCAAATAGTTTGATATTTGAAAAATACACATAAAATTCAAATTTGAAAAGAAGAAAATCGAATTTAAAAAGAAAATGCTCTTTCATACACATCTACGGTGCAGAACAAGTTAATTGATATCAGTTTCGTTTAGCTCCTCTAATAAAATTCGCCTGTTGAGGTATGACGGGTGAAAATTGCTTCTAGATTTGAACGAAGCCATTGTTCGTTACATGATCTTTTGATAGTCGAAATGATCTTTTGATAGTCGTCTTTATTTATACAATGTACCTTCTTGTGCGGTTTTACATTTCATTCTCTTAAAATACAATGTTTATTGTTTACTATTACTGGTCTACTGGTCTTACTCTACTACTTTCTTTTATGTTTATTAAATAATCGACAATTTTTTTTTCTTTTAAATTCAAAAGATTAGGTGCTTAAAATACACCACCAGCTCAGTTATTCCATCCGAGGACTGCAGTTTCGTGCTTTTTAGCACTCATCAGCCCGGAATAGGAATCACAAGAGCTGGTGGCGAAAATCCTCTTTAGGGAGCCAAGAGAGCCAAACAAACTGGAAGCTAATGTAGAATTAGCACACCAGATGAGTGACCGCAGCAATGGTGCGGTTCAACTCAAAGATTGATGGCAAGGGATGGTATTTTGTAGTAAGTTACCGCCCTAAGCCAGGGCTAAAGCAGAAATACTTAAAATAAAAAGTTTGGTCTGGCTCTCTTGGCTCCCTTAAGAGGATTTTCGCCACCAGCTTATGTGATTCCTATTCCGGGCTGATGAGTGCTAAAAGGCACGAAACTGCAGTCCTCGGATGGAATAACTGAGCTGGTGGTGTATTTTAAGTATTTCTGCCTTAGTCCTGGCTTAGGGCGGTAACCTACTACAAAATTAGGTGTTTGTACTTATGCACGCTTAAATGAATAGCTTTTTAGACATTTTCCTGCACATATAAAAAAAGTATGGGAAACTCAAAGAATTGTACTTTCAAGTATGAAAAGGAGATGTTTTTATTAGTATCTGTAATCTAAAATGGCACAAAACCGTATGGAACGAGTGTAAAGAACAAAAATACAGTGCAATAATGCCTTAGAGTGAGAAAGAAAACATTTTGAAATTACAAACCTTGTTTGTCACGAATCGATACAAAAAAAAAAAAAAAAAACTTTCTTCAGAGATTCATTTTCTAAATATCGATAATTTTAGCATGAGATCAATGAATAATTCGCTGCATATCGCAAAATTGAAACCAGATTCCAAAAATCATTTTTGTCGCCGTCAACTCGGCGATGTATCATCAAGTTGGTGTAAGTTTTGTAATTATTGGTCCATTGAACCAGTGACAATTTTTTAAATTTCAATCTCTGCTTTATATACATTAAATTAATGCAGTAATACAGACATAAACGAGCTTTATTTTCTCCCCGCCCCACTTCCCCCATCCATTGAAAAATTCTGGCTACGCTAGAGAATCCACATAATTGCCATACATAACAGCATGTGCCTTAACGTTTAAAGTTCAAACTTTGCCATTTACCAAAAATTATCAATCACAGAACGTCTAGTTTCAAATCCAGTTTGTTTTATTTGATCAAGCTAAAGTCGAACATTAAGATGCAATAGACTAGATCGTTTAGCTACAAAAAAACTTTTTTGAATTGATTGTGTCCTCATTGCGAGGCATAAATACACATTAGACATTTTCGAAAATAGATCGATGACATTTCATAGAAGTCGTCAAAATGAATGGATAGACAAATCAATAAGATTGCAATGCGAAATATGCATAAAAATAATGCGGGTGGGGGGGGGGGGGGGCTGGATACAATGCATTTTAAGAACAAGCCCCTTCATTCTTTCAGTGAAAATAAAACAACAACGAAGGGGAAATTATTCAACGTCGCCAAAACAATTAATTACAGTCTGACAGTTAGGAAACAAAATGTCGAGCAAAGGTTTTCGTTTTGTTTAACTCCAAGACTTATAATCACATCAACTTAGACTGCTTCAAAAAGTCGAACAATGAAAAAAATGGGGATAAGGGGGGGGGGGGGTAACAAAGCTCCCTTTTTTTTTTTTCAATACTATAAAAACTTGAAATTAATCTTCGTCACACGAAGAGAGATTTTTAAAAATTTTGTTTTTAAAGTGGCGGCTATTTCAGAAAATTAGCGAAATGTTTAATTACCCAAACATTAAAGAAACATCTGAATTAAGAGTTTCGTGTGCAGAGGGCAAGTAGTCTAGATTTTTTTTCTTTTGCAAATGTTGAAAATCATTGTCTTCTATTTGAAAAATTCGCTTGACGGCGCATCCGCCATTTTGTGTCCAACGGTTATGAATTCTTGTAGTAATGCATCATGATTTTTTTTTTTTTTTAAATCTGCTGTGGAACATAAGCCATCAAGGTTTTGAAGAATGAAAAGAGATGCTTGGAGAATGAGCAGTAGGGTGGTTCAAAAAAACTTTTTTTCAGCTAGAGTCCAAGACACCCCCTATTTTTTTTACACTTGCTAATAGTATTGTGCTGTAAAAGTTTTAGCTTCTTACTCAAATTTTAAGAGGGTGCCCAATGACCCTTTAATTTAACATTAGCTGAAATGCTACATTTTTTTTTTTTTTTTTTTTTTTGTTCTAGCATTTTATTTTCCCGCCAGCACCCTTTGCAGCACCACCGTCGACCGGCCGCCTCTCGATGCTGCTCCTCTAGCGAAAACCGTCTCCAGATTGCGTCAATATGCTACACTTACACGCATACACACACACACACACAAACCAGGGTTGGCCGGATTGGACCCAATTGGGTTGGACCCAATGGGTTTTTTTGAAAAAAACCATTTAAAAAAACCCATTATTTTGCCCACTTTTGGGTTTTTTAAAATTTTCTGAGAACTTTTTTTAAAAAAATAATTAAATTAAATACTTTTACAATTTAAACTTCTTTTTTATTTCTTCTTCACAATAGGCAATGGACATAAAAAATGAATTTTGAACTTTAATAGTATTTCTTAACTCTTAAGGGCATTAAAAAATGCTTCAAAGATTTTAAATAAATATATTTAACTTTTTCCTTCAACTGGTCAATAAGGAACTCAAATTATCTTGACTAAGTCCTGTCACGTCAGATTTTCTCGGTATTTGCAGATTATACAGAGGAAACTACTCTAGCTAAAAGGCTTTCATGTGAATTATTTTCTACAACCCAACAGGTCACAAATCTAGAATTAACAAGTTATATTTTTTTTAAAGAAATTAACAGGTTTTACAAATGGTCGGACAGAAAACAATAGGATGTACAGTATTTTCATTATCTTCCAGAAAAGTTTAATATTTGTTACTCTGTACACAAATAGAAAAACAGGCAACATAAAATTCAAAGAAATGTCTTGATTAAGCTGGAATTTAGTAAAAATGGATTGATTTAAACTACTTGAGGTTCTACAGTAGTTTTGCATAACAAAATAGAATACAATAAAGCAAAATACAAAAAAAAAAAAAAAATGTCGCAATAAAAAACGAACAAATAAACAATAGATTTTATCACTCAAGAAGTAACTTTGCCTTAACTGTTGGTAATCATGAAAACTAAAAAAATCTGAAACTTCACCATTCTTGAATTTTGTCGTCTTTTATACCCTTCTTCAGAAAACGCTGAATTTTCCAGCTTTTTTTATCAAGACAATTTTTGTGCTTTGTCCATATACTTATGCTACAATATGCTACGAGTACCCCACCTTTCCCCTAAAAAAAGACAAAAAAACCCACATTTCTTTTAAAAAACCCAGCTTTAGTTGGGTTTTTTTGGGTTTTATTTAAAAAAACCCAAAAAACCCTGGGTCCATGGGCTTTTTTAAAAAAACCCGGGTTTTTGCCAACCCTGACACAAACACACGCATACATACGCCTACACACACATACACAAACACATACACACACACAAACACATACACACACGCATACATACAGACACCTACACACAACTACCCACACACTCATGCCTGCACACAGACACAAACACATATGCCTACACACACATACACATTCCCCCTACACACAAACACACATACCCCCCACACACACATAAACACACACGCCTACATACACACACACACTCGTGATTGCGAAAAACATAATTTGAATTCAAGAGGTCAAAATTCAAATTTTTTTTTAATAAATAATAATAATAATTATTATTATTATTATTATTATTATTATTATTATTTGCAATTCATATGTATATTAGTACTGTATGTGATAATATGTAGCATTGTTTTTCTAGTTCAATGTATTTTTTGACCCCACTCCCCATACTTACGAAGTTTGTGGGAGTGAGTTGGCTAAAATTATTCCAGTATATTACTATCAACAAGTCTAAAAAATATTGAGAAATGTCACGTAACCTAGGAGAACAATTTTTTTTTTCATATATTTTTGAACCACCTTAATGAGCAGCTTTGGATACAAGATGGCCACAAATGATCGTTCTCTCTGTATCAATTATTTCTATTGTAATGGAACCGATGTCACATCTACATTGTTGTTATGACTTGTTGACTTTCGATCCGCTGAGGTTTGAACGATTGATTCTATTTGTCAATTTAGGGGTGAGGGGAGCTAGTTAGCGTTACCGATAACGGTTATTGGCATCTAAGAATTTCCTTTTTCAACCCAAACATAAATGAGCTTGTCCAAGGACAAGAATCTTTTTACAAAGGTTAGACTAGAAAACAGCTGGACATTTTAAACTGAAAATACATTTCCTGACACCTGCACCGTCGACAGAAACAATGACACCGTCAAAACTAAAAATCTGAAACAATGCATTTGAATTGTTTGTTTGTTGCACATTGTTTATTTAATGAAGTCAAGAATTCCGAAGGGAGACGCCCGCAGTACTTCGAGGAGCAATGCGTGCAGTAAATTGGTAAACAAATAAATTCTCGAGAAAACTGACTTGATACTTTACTGAGGAGGCGGAGCCGACGGAACTATCGATTTTCAAAGAGGGAAGAAATGTAAAAGCGTCACGTGTTGTAGCACTGCTGCCAGTCCCCGTGGACTTTTAGATGTGACTCAACAGTAGTGAAGGACAAAGCATTAATTTTCCTCTTTACTACTAATTTTGATGCCACAACTCACAAATATGACAAATACACACAGACAGATTAAAAATAATTTAAAAAAAAGATAAGAATGATGTATAATTAGGGGTTTTTATTTCGTACACTTTTTTACGTTTATTAGTTCTAACTATTCGGCTTTCGATGTTTTTTACTACATCCCAGCAGCTGTACGATGGGAGTACAAACCAAAACTTTATGGGCAGAGCTCACCCAAACATTTAATACAAATTCAAAAACATGCTCCACTGAAATAAAAGTTTTAACAACTGGGGGGGGGGACACGATTTACATTCCTATTCTTGCATTTTTTATACTTTTGGCAATATATTTTTTAGCGATATATGCTAATTGTAGTATACGCACTAATAGTATGCACAAAAAATGGGGCGACCAGAGAAAACTTACAGGGGTAGCAGGAATTTTTGTTCTTCATAAAAAAACATTCTCTGTAGTCATTATTTTATGGGGAAAAAAAATCTAATGAAAGTCAGAAACGCAGAAATGCGCAAGTTATTTTTGAAAGCGTATCGATTTTATACAATTGTAGGCATTGAGGTCAAAAGAAGCAAAATATATGCAATTACATATGATCCGTGCCCCATTTATTATTATTTCAAGTTGGGAGTAGCCAGAATTTTTGTTATTATCGTTTAACAAACGTTCTAAATCGTTTACACTGCGGGAAAATAAAATTTTTAAAAAGGGAGGGGGAGTGAGGGGTGCACTATTTCCTTTAACTAATTCCAAACAAATTATATTCCCTCACAAGCTATTAGGGTGAACGATAAATTTAGAAGAAAAATGAGAGAATTTCTACATTATGCACAACAAATTTTAACTACCAAAACGAACTGCATCACTTTTTTGAGTAACTATATTGCAGTTTCTGCGCATAAATCAATTCAGTTCAAAAGTTTATTGTTTGATACAAAGAGAAAAAAAAACTAATAACAGATTTTTATAGATGATTTGGAAGGTACAATAATGGCCTGACTTTTTTTCGTGGAGCGAGCAGGAAAGATTTTGAGGGCTTATGAAACGAATGCTTTCTTTTAAGATATTAATTTCCGTTGTTACAAAGGAGATGTAGCAACTTAAGCTGATTACACAAACAGTTAGTTCTTTTAAATTTACCCTTGAAATGACCTTGCTAACTCACAATTAATTTATAATATTCATTTTTGTCTCGGCAAGGATTAAAAAGCTTGTCCCATCCACCAACGACTGAGCAAGTATAATAAAAGCAAAAAAAAGCGAAAGAGAGAGAAATTTTACTTCAGGGAAAAGAAAGTTTTAAATTGCCGAGCTCAATTTAGCGATCATCTGACTTTACAAATGCGCATAATTGAAAACACTTCCGTTCAGAAACTTCCCAAAAGAAGAAACAGCAAAAATGACATAAACTTTTATCTCTTGTTCCGGATCAGCAACTTTCACTGTTCCACTAACAGGACATTGCCCTTTGCACAAATGAGTCTCTTTCTCTTTATTTTTTTTTCTTTCCGCATTTTTTACCTTCTCTTTCTTTCTTTTCGCGCTTCCCCAAACACGCGTTTTTTGAAGGTGGCAGATAATAGTTAGAGAATGGAACTTTGGCAACGCGCACTTGTTCTTCCTGCTGAGCTCTAAATTAGGCTAGCAGCCAGAGACGATCATTAAATCAACCACCTGCTTCCAAACTCGTTCTGAATGCAGCACCCGTGAACCTTTTTCAAGAAAACATTAATAGTAAGATGTCACTCAATGGCTTTCTGGAAAAAATACTCGCATAATTCCAGCCTTTTATACATGTCAAAAATCCGAACACCTTCCTATAAAGTGTTGCTAAGTTTTCCTTCACGATCAGTAAACAATGAGAGTTCCCCCCCCCCCATAAAGTTAGTTAAAAAAATTAATTATGTATTGTAGCGTTATGTACTTTATAGTATGTTATGTTATGTACATACATTTTGTATAACCACTTTATTTGATTAAATCTCTACATAGTATAAAATGAAGTCTCCAAAAAGTGTGTGTGTTTGAACTCGCAAAACTCGAAAACTACCCGGCCGATTTTGTTGAAATTTTCACAGTTTGTTCCTTTTAAAAGTCCTGAGAAGGTTTGCAGACCAGTTCGAAAACAATTCGATGAATAGTTCTTATTTTATTCCAATTTAGGCCCAATTTTCACATGAATTCCCGAATATGGGGGTGAAAAATTACTCGCAAATCGTTGGAAAGGGAAGAATTTTCCGCGTTCTATGCAATTTGTTCCAATGCTCTAACCTAATTTTGGCGGGAGTTTTTTACGTTTTTAGCTCGAATTTTTTTTAGGCTTAGCTAAAATTTAGGCACTACTTTCCTCATTAAATCCATCAATAAAAAGTGAAGGAATTGTCCCACAGTTTTCTTTTTGACAACATTGGATAGAGCTGCTTTTTTTACTCCAGATCTAACTCGACCTAAGGTCGAAAGTTTAACCCTCTATCTCCATTAGAAAAAAAGTTACAAGCGAATTAAATGAAGTTCAAAAATCTGTTCTCCATTCAGGTTTTTAATCATTTTATTTTGCGTTTCCACGGTAACGCTTTTTGAATCCATTGTTTATTTTCATCTTTCTCATTTTCAATCCTTAAACTTATTTTATTTTGTGTTTCCATGGTTATGCCTTTTAAATCCATCTTTCTCATTTTATTTTAATTCCTTAAAAGTATTTCAGTATCTATCGTCATTGCTTGGCGAGAAAATTTTGAAGTTTTTTTTTTTTCTTTCATTTAATCCTGGTTATTGAAGATACTTCACTTAACGCAATGGTTTTTTTCAAGGTAGACCGGGCAAAGCCGGGCAACGCAGCTAGTGAAATACTAATTTTCTGGACGTTATTTTCTTGGTTATTTCCAAAAATCCGAGCAATTTGAAATCCGAGTAGCTTATGGCGCAAATTAGTCCGAATGTTTGACGTTTGCTGTATTTGCTTTTATTTTTTTGCTGTCGTTGATGGGTGGGCAATTTATGGCTGCCAAAAAAAAAAAAAGGCGGTAATGGCAAAAGAAAAAGTTCATTTTTGTTAATCAAGTTAACAATTTTTTTTAGTATACTGATTCAATTTTCATGGCTTCTGAAACTTTCTAATTTTTCAGGTTTCAAAACTTTCCTTGACTGAAGCCATCAGTTTAAAAGCGCAACTAAACATCGCCCCCCCCCCCCTTCTCCCCCAACACATACTTGTTTAAATTGTGCTCACACGTGACAACAGTGGCTAACTTTAGCAGTTTTAAGTGCAATTATATTTTTTAAGTTGGGAAATTTCTTTTTTAAAGATGTACGTACTACTAATGAATATCCCGTTCACACGCCACCACGCATTTTTTTTTCCGATACATTCAAGAGCATAGCATACAAAAACTATTACGACGAAGACACTTTCAAGTTGAGATTGCCAGTCAAAAAGAAACAATATGTAATTACTAATTGTTAGGAGAAAAAATGTGTATGATGCTTGCTCTCGAAAATGCATTTAATACCCGCTTAATGAATTTCACGTTGTCTATATTCCGTTCATTTTAAAGATTGCCAGGTTTGCCACTTTTTGGAGAATTTCTATGCAATAAAAAAAAATATCTTCGCCGTCTGCTTCGGCATTGGTTTGTTGCTGTTCATGCGAAACAAATGCTTGACGCCGGCCCCTTTTTTTTTGTGTGTGTTGTATGTGTGTGTGTGTGGTTTACCCTGGATAGATAGCAAGAGCGCGGATGATACTATTATAAAGCTTAAATCAAAGAAGAATCCAACTAAAAATATCATTTCGAGAATGATGCATAAATTTATGTTAAAAATATGATAAATGCTTTAACAGTTACGCGAGAAATTCTAAAATGGAAGTGGTCGTTTTATTTTATGAAACGTCGAAAATCGCAAGAAAATGGTAAATACAGAAGGCAAGGACAGTGTACAATAAATATTGAAACAGCTGTTAAAAATTCTTAGAGGCTTCTTAAAACCGCTGTATTAGGAAAGCTGACTTATCCGATATTTTGGTTCCAAAAACTGTGTGACTACAAGTCTGTGCACCGAAAAAAAAAAAACAGAAAACTTTTTTCTATGCTTCGGGCATTGTTTTATTGATGTTTAGGACTGTTTTGGTATACAATAGGAACAGAAGGCTTCTCTAATTTATATTTGTAAAAATCAGATTTGATGTCATTGTTCTTTAGACAAACTTTTTCTATAAACTTACTGGAAAATACAGTTATCTCGGTAGATTTGCTAGAAATGGATTCTTACTTTAATTTCTTATCGAGCTATTGTACTGAAAATTGAATTTCATTTTTTTTTTTTTCGCTATTCAGTTGGGAAGTTTACACTCTCTTTTGAAACAATGGTAGTTTAACTTGCTTTAAAACCAGTTTTATCTATCAGTGTTACACTAAAAAGATTTTTGGGTTGAGACGTCACAGAAACAAAATTCACTTAGGCTGTTGAAATAATTTATTTTTAGGCTAAGCTTTGAGGGGAAGGGGGGGGGGATATTCATCTCTACAAAGATATTAACTAATCAGAGATGTTCTAACAGTCAATTGTAGGCAACTGAGATATTTTTAACGCCTCCACAAGCGTATTTCACGCACTGAAAATCGAACATACGCCTCAAAAATTATAGGCAAACATATTTTCACAGCTGCTATTGTGAATAAGTATCTAACATCGTAAAAATGAGACTTACAACTGGATGCTTTTTTTTTTTTTTTTAAACATTACCTCTTTTTTTTTTTTTTTTTTTTTTTTTTTTTTTTTTTTAAAACATTACATCTCAAAATAGTACACATCTCTTCTTTCCCTGTCATCCTCCATTTTAAGATTAGAAAGATTTTTTCCATGGAATTGATCGCTTTTATCTTCACTGTTTACGTTAATTTCACTCCCCCAAAATGAATTTCACTCCCCTAAAATGTGTCAAGGAATATTTTCACTCCTTGAAATTATCCCTAGATGTATCCTTCACGGATATTAACAGTTGTTGTACTCGGGTGGGAAGCCCTTTCTTACGAAAGGACAATGCTAAAAGTTTTGGCTTCAGAGGAAAAAATGTTTTGCCTCAAAAATCGAACAGAACTTTCTTGAAGATTGAGAAAATGATAGTAAAGAGTCAAAATTCCGAACTTCAAAAATTCGAAACATCAAAAATTAGCTGCTCAACAATTGGTAAGGACTACATTTTGCGAAATAAATTACGTACAGTCTAACCACGGATTATATGGATTTGGCAAACGTTCAGTTAAGACGAGTCTATCTGAATAAGGGGGGGGGGATAAAATTTGATGCGCGTTCCGCTCATTTTAATGTGACTCTCTTAATTTAGAGCCTAACAACATTTGCAAAAGCTGGCACCCCTGACAAATAATAGATGTTTCCATTTCCGCCTGTAAACCGGATGTTTGCCTTTCCATCTAACGGTGGTCAGACTGTACAGTGTACAGTGATTATGTAATTCATTTAATTTTCTTTGTCTAATCACTGTGTAATAGCTACTTGTACATGGCATACTGCAAATATTTTTCATTTTTCGTTGCCGTTTAATAAACGATTGGAGTTTAGTTTGTGACAAAAAAAATGCAATTGCATATTGTAGCGTTATGGACACTTTATTTGATTAAAGGGTTATACAGTAAAATCCTTTTAATGTGGACACTAACGGGACAATTTTTTTTGTCCGCTATAGAGAGGTGTCCGCAGGACAGAGGTTTAATAATGTTATTTGTATTGGAACTGGGGAATGAAAAATTGTCCGCATAAGAGGGGTGTCTGTAAGGAGGGGTTTTACTGTACTATTTTCTTAAATGGTGTTTTCTTGGTTCTTTCAAAAATCCAAACAATTTGAAAATCTGAACTACCAATTACTTTGGGTTTTTTGACGTTTGACTGGATTTGCTTCTTGGAAAATTAAGAATTAATCCTTCCAAGCTTAATGTGTACGGCCAAATACGGGAAACATTTCGGAGATCTTCAACTAAATCGTGCATAATTGTAGCCTTTAGAAAGTTGATCTAATCTTAATGAAAGTTGAATCAATCTTAGAAAGTTGATCTGGCAACGAGCCTGATCGTTGCCAGACGTGCGTTTATTTTCCTAATCTTCCCCGAAACAA
Source organism: Uloborus diversus (assembly GCF_026930045.1). NCBI lineage: Eukaryota > Metazoa > Arthropoda > Arachnida > Araneae > Uloboridae > Uloborus > Uloborus diversus. Next base: position 157,884,065 of record NC_072737.1, on the reverse strand, counting down.
AAACGCTGTCTGCGGATAAGGAGCTCTAAATCTTTCTGCTGGACAATGCGAACAATGGGGACACTTCTGCGACAATGCACAGACTCTTAACAATGAAAGGGCGCGAACCTTGGTGCTTTCCTCCAGGGTAGTTTAACTCCGTTGACATTTGACATATTTTAAAAGGCGGATGGCAACAGCCATCATAAGAAGCTCAAAATAAGCAAGTCATGTGAGCAGAAAATTTAAGGGTTCGAATGATAAATCGCGCATACTTAGTGAACGACTAAGTGATCATGAGATTTCTTTGTCTTAGTGCTTGTCTAAAGTGTTTCAATAGAATAAAACGCTCTAGACTGGGAATTCTGAATAGAGAGAGAGAGACTAGCCCCTGGCTATATCAGAGTCACAAAAACTGGTAGCCACTTATGACTTTTGGTAGCCATTTTTTTTTTTTAATATATATTTAGGGTAACAAATAAATAAACTTAAAAGGGAGTTTGCTCCGAATTACGTTGCCAAGGTGGATTCGTCTGACGCGCTGAATGTCTCAAGATTGGAAGGATTGCCATAGTACGATATACAATATGAACAAATTAAAAAACGCATGGTAGTCACTTTTGGCGACTAAGACGTGATTCTCGGAAGTCATTTTCAATGAAATGGTCTCCCTTTGGGCGACTGGTGATCACTAATCTAGAGCTTTATCAGGGAACCACATGAATACACGAAATACACCGCCAGCTCAGTCATTTCCAGCCGAGGACTGCAGTTTCGTGCTTTTTAGTTGGCTTTGCTGAGTGAAAATGTCTCGCTTTGGGGTCCTGTTTCTAAACCATCCTTGATTAGGTACGAGTACGATTATCTTCCCCATTGTTTAGTGAATAGAATACCTTTGTAGAATATTTCTTACAATGTAACGGCGTTTCTCAATCAATACCTTGAGTGTCAACATTTTATTTTCAATTTTAATTTATCGTTTACTGATTGAAGTTTGTAGATGTTTCAGGGCAGTATACAGGGGAGGTCTTAGGGTTCAACCCCCCCCCCCCCTGAAAAGTTCCTTTTGACACTTAATTTTTTTTAACAAATTTCCAAAGAACATTGCTTCAAAACTCAAATGCATTTCATATGTATATTAATTGCATAAAACGCTTTCCTAATAGATAACCCGACGACTTGAACATTAGCACAAATAGCGCAAAGCTCCGCAGAAAAGTTTTTAAACCCTCCTCGAAATTATTTTCTGGTTACGGCCCTGAGATATTTATCATTAAAACGAATAACAGACAGAAATTTGGTTATTGATACTTAAGATACAGAATGAGTTGAACGAATTGTAATATGTTATTGACGTGTGATTATTGAAATGATTTAGTTGTGATTAGGGATAGCAATATCGGTATACCGATATCCCGAATACCAGTGTTTCGAGCATTTTTGAAATACTGGTATTTTCGGTATTAGCTGAAAATAATAAATAGTTTCAATTAAAGTATGTTCAATTTAATATATGAAATATCTCTTATATTTTTTAATGTACATTTCTTTTTCCATGCTACAGATCCAAACCCAATTTAATGATGTAAAAATTTGGCTTCAAAAGCACGAACTAATAGAATAATATCAAACCAAAGTAACGAAAGATTGCAAGATGATATTGTCATTACTAGATAGTGAGATGAATCGCATTTTCGTGCTCTTTTGTGCACTATGTTTTTATTTTTTACATTTCCCTGATCACTCACTTTCCCTATTGTGAAAGTTAATTTCGAGTGTAATTTTAAATACATTTGTTCTATGTCTTATGAACAATTTATTCAAACCATCAATTGTAGTGATACTTTATGGTTTAATTTTTTAATTATTTGACTCAACTGTACTAAATTTTGAGAAAAACTTTTTTCTTATGAGCATAACAAATAGTAATTTGTTGTCAATTGTCACCCAGCATTGTTTTGTTGTCTTGTCTCACTATTTGGTTTACACTTGATACTTAGCAATATAATATGTAGAAATTATATAGTGCCTTGAAAATTTGCATAGAGGTAAGCATAATCAATTGAAACATATTTTCATATATTTATGTAATTATAAATACAAAGAATTTTGAAAAGAAAGCGAACACGAATAGGAGAAACTAACAAGATCAGATTTAGTCAAGTTAACTGTAAATTTCAAACCAAAGAGCTAACAAAAAGCAAATAAAATCTACTGCTCAAGAGAAAATGATGTTTATTGTGGAATATTTAGTATTGTTAACAGCACAATCGACCGGCGGGAATTCAGAAAGAGTATTTTCAATTGTAGAAAAGTTGAGCACTAAAATGAGTTCCAGGCTTACAGATAATTGAAAAGATGCACTATGTTTTTCACTATTATTAATTTTTCTTATGACATTTGTTCCTTTATTTTATACTAGTGGTACCCGCACGGCTTCGCCCGTAATAGCAAATTAAAAGGTCTTTTGGTTCGCCTGTATATTTACAAATGATGTGTAGTGAATTTTCTCGCCAATTGGCTTGTGCCCACGTTATTGTTCCACGTTATGATCATTTCGTATCTCGCCAATTGGCTTGTGCCCATGTTACGGTTCCACGTTATGATAATTTCGTAATTTATTCGTTCATCTTATGATTTTTTTCTTCTTAAAATTGGAATAGAAAAAGAATAAAATCGAATTTTCGAAAAATCGCTTCGAGGTGCACACCCCCATGCTACATACTAACTTTGTGCCAAATTTCATGAAAATCGGCCGAACGATCTAGGCGCTATGCGCGTCACAGACATCCTACAGACATCCAGACATCCTCCGGACAGAGAGACTTTCAGCTTTATTATTATTATTTTATATTTGTTCACAATATTTTTTCATTAATAATACAACAAAATTATGGAATGTGGCAACGAAACGAAATTTTTTGAATCATCTTTTGGGGAATTTCAAATACCGGTATTCCGGTATCACGTTTTAAAAATACCGAATACCGGCATTGAATTTTTGGTCCGGTATTGCATTCCCTAGTTGAGATTGTGCAGGGTTCGAAATTCTTCATTGGCACTTAGCTTTTAGTTTTAGTTGCCAAAATATCCTGCCTGGGCGTAATTCTAAAATGATTAAAGTATAATTCAGCAATTAATTCTGCACTATATTTAAAGCTAGTAAAAATGACGACTGGTGGTAAAATTATGATGTTGTGATTTTTTTCTGTGAAAAATTTGGCGTCAAAATTAACGACTTCACATTAAATCGCGACGTTAAACTAAAATGTTCAGTAGCAAAATTGTGACTAGTTCGAACCTTCCCTTGAAAAGTTTCGTTTAAGTGTAGAACTATTCATATTGTTGGAATAGACGATGCCGCCGAGAGTCAAGACGGGCCCCTTGTCAATTTGACCACCGGGCCACTCTCTTCCCATAAAACTTATGCTACTTCAATAGGGAAGTTTTCGATTTTTTAATTTTATTTTTATATGATAGAGTAACATGTATAAACATCATAGGTGAAAAAAATTTTGCGATACGATAAGTAGTTTTTTTTAATTAATTTTTAAAGTTCAAGCGCTTGTGACGTCAAATGGCATAGGAAGTGACGTCATGCGCTCTTCCGATAGGGGAGAAGCCGAAGGTCACGCATTCGACTTCGAAGACGAAACGTAAAAGGCTTATCTCCTCGCATTTAACTCCTCGCGTTTCTGGAACATTAAATCTCTCATCCTCTCGGAAATATTCAAATATCATCATTGATATTACATGGGGAAGATTTTTTGGATTGTGCTTTAACGAACCCGGTCTCCATAATGTGTTCAAAAGGATTATTGAATTTCTAAAAAATATAAATATCAGCGCGTTCAAAATGTCCCTAGCGAAAACAAGGGATCTTCGGCGGAAGGCTGCCCATTCGCGCCCTGTGACGTAGGCTCGTGACGTTTCAGAAGAGCGCACTTTTGCGCGTGGATTTTTAAAAAATCATTAAAAATCAACCACGGTGTTTTAAAATTCGGCGATGGTGAATTTTTTAGTTTTGAAGGTCAATTAACAATATCCAATAGCCAAAATATGAACATTTAATAGGTTGCAACTTCCCTATTCTCAGTCGGGTCCCAAAAGGACCAAGCCCCTAGTTTCCGACTAGGCTGGCACGGCCTCTCGTCGGCCCTGGGAATAGACATCTAACATTTTCAGTCCCTGGTTCAGAACGGACATAAGAAACGTCCTTTGGGAAACGTTGCACCGATTCAGCAAAAAAAAAAGGCTCAAGAAAGTTTGAAATCGTAAACTGTATTACCATATTCATTTCTTTGTGTGATTTCTGCAGACAAAAGGCTTCTTGACTGTCATGTCATGCGAGTAATATTTCATAATTCCCCACTTTCACCGCTGGCTAAACATAAATAGAATCCATGCTTTTAATAAAATCCTGAAGACAGCCGTCAAGGTCAATGTGTCATTCACAACATAAGACATGCATAAAGCTCAGAACAAAGG